>NC_088863.1:58227101-58408527 GCF_032884065.1 Artemia franciscana | reverse complement strand
CTACGCGCGGGGGAGGGTTTGGGGGGGGGGGGTGGGGTCACGAAGCGCCCCACCCAACTAGGTTTTGGGCTGGCGCGAAGCACCACCCCAACAGCTAGTATATATATGCATATATAATATATATATATATATATATATATATATATATATATATATATATATATATTATATATATATATATATATATATAAATAAATATATATATATGTTTTTAACTACGTAAAACTTGCGAATATACAACATTCTTTGCTGTCCCATTGTCTGTGCATATAAATAGATTTTCAGGTTTACCGACTCTTGAACATGCAACATATAATGGTCCATGGGAAAACAATCCGTATTCAGATCTATACCTCATGATTCTAATGATTGCCCTTGAGCTTTGTTGATGGTGATTGCTAATCGACCATTCCCTGAGTCGCCATCGTCATTTATATATCCCCCTGTGCACCCCGGCGTCCCCTTTGTAGTTATTTCCCGTGTCCCGGTCGTCATTTATATTCCTGTGTCCCGGTCGTCATTTGTGTCCCGGTGTTCCAGTCTGTGATTTCTCTTTGAGTGTCCCGGGCGTCATTTATATTCCTTGTGTCCCGGTGTCCCGGTCGTCATTTATATCCCCCTGTGCCCCCCGGCGTCCCCATTGTAGTTGTGTCCCTGTGTCCCGGTCGTCATTTATATTCCCTGTGTCCCGGTCGTCATTTGTATCCCGGTGTCCCGGTCTGTATATACATTCATTTTTTACTTTTGTGTTTCTCCTTTATTTTTTTCCTTTTTTCTTTTTTTTCTTTTTTAGTTTATTTAGATTTTTAGATTTTTTAGTTTTTTTATTAGTTTTTAGTTTTTTTGTAGTTTTTACCATTTTTTTAGTTTTTTTAGTTTTTTTTTTTACTTATGTCCTGGTCGTCATTTATACTCCCTGTGTCCCGGTCGTCATTTGTGTCTCGGTGCTTTGTTGATTGCTAATTTATATTATATTTATATTTATATTTTTTATATTTATTCATATTTTTTTAGTTTTCTTTTTCTCTTATTTTTCAGTTTTTTTCCTTTTTTTTATTTTTTTCTTTTTTAGTTTTTAGTTTTTTTTTGTTTTTTACCTTTTTTTAGTTTTTTTAGTTTTTTAGTTTTTTAGCTTTTTAGTTTTTTTATTAGTTTTTAGTTTTTTTTTTTAGTTTTGCCTTTTTTTAGTTTTTTCAGTTTTTTTTAGTTTTTAGTTTTTTACCTTTTTTTAGTTTTTTTTTAGTTTTTTAGCTTTTTCAGTTTTTTTTCTTTTTAGTTTTTTTTGTAGTTTTTACCTTGTTTAGTTTTTTTTCTTCTTTTGTATTAGTGTGAAATAATTCAGACGTCATATGCGGACAAACACGACGTCACTCGACAGACAGACAGACAGACATAACCCACAAACAACTTATTTTCATATATATTTATTCATATTTTTTTAGTTTTTTCCTTTTTTTCTTTTTAGTTTTCAGTTTTTTCCTTTTTTTTAGTTTTTTCTTTTTAGTTTTTAGTTTTTTTTAGTTTTTTTTTAGTTTTTTTAGTTTTTTAGCTTTTTTAGTTTTTTATTAGTTTTTATTTTTTTGTAGTTTTTGCCTTTTTTTATTTTTTTCAGTTTTTTTTAGTTATTAGATTTTTACCTTTTTTAGTTTTTTTAATTTTTTAGCTTTTTTAGTTTTTTTTTTCTTTTTAGTTTTTTTTTGTAGTTTTTACCTTTTTAGTTTTTTTTCTTGTATTAGTGTGAAATAATTTAGACGTCATATGCGGACAAACATGACGTCACCTGATCCACAGATCCACACACAGACAACTTATTTTTATATATATAGAAGATATATATATATCTATATATATAAAAATAAGTTGTCTGTGGATCTGTGGATCTGTGGATCAGGTTGACGTCATGACGTCAAAAACTACAAAAAAACAAAAACTAATAAAAAAAATAAAAAGCTAAAAAACTAAAAAAACTAAAAAACTAAAAAACTAAAAAAACTAAAAACTAAAAAAAAACTTAAAAAAAGGAAAAAACTGAAAAATAGAAGAGAAAAAGAAAACTAATAAAATTAAGAATAAAAATAAAAAAAATAAAAAAGATAAAAACTAAAAAAAGAAAAAGAAAACTGAAAAAAGAAAAAATGTAAAAAACTAAAAAATACTAAAAAGAAAAAACACTCAAAGAGAAATTACAGACCGGGACACTCAAAGAGAAATTACAGACTGGTGGCCAATAAGTAGCCACCGTGTACTTCCTAAGAATGAAGTTTGAGGGGTAGTCAGGACATAAAGGCCACCACTCATGATTAAATACAGAATAATTAAATGGAAAGATTTTTTTGGTAGCCATGGTGCATCTTATGTTACCTGGAAAGGATTTCCCATGGTACTAAGTACTCTTTATCTTATCTGCTGCATTTTAAGCAAAATATAGGCCTACTGAGCAACCAATCCAGACACAAGTTCGGTCGCTAGTGACTGCATTTTAACCAACTACCAAGGAGAAGGAGTGGTTCCCACTTCCTATTATATTATATTGGGGGGTTCCCACTCCCAATAATAAGTTATTAGTTTTTAGTTTTTTTTTAGTTTTTGCCTTTTTTTAGTTTTTTCAGTTTTTTTTAGTTTTTAGTTTTTTACCTTTTTTTAGTTTTTTTTAGTTTTTTAGCTTTTTCAGTTTTTTTTCTTTTTAGTTTTTTTTTGTAGTTTTTACCTTTTTTAGTTTTTTTTCTTCTTTTGTATTAGTGTGAAATAATTCAGACGTCATATGCGGACAAACACGACGTCACTCGACAGACAGACAGACAGACATAACCCACAAACAACTTATTTTCATATATATTTATTCATATTTTTTAGTTTTCTTTTTCTCTTTTATTTTTCAGTTTTTTCCTTTTTTTTAGTTTTTTTCTTTTTTAGTTTTTAGTTTTTTTTAGTTTTTTTTAGTTTTTTTAGTTTTTTAGCTTTTTTAGTTTTTTTATTAGTTTTTATTTTTTTGTAGTTTTTGCCTTTTTTTTATTTTTTTCAGTTTTTTTTTAGTTATTAGATTTTTACCTTTTTTAGTTTTTTTAGTTTTTTAGCTTTTTTAGTTTTTTTTTTCTTTTTAGTTTTTTTTGTAGTTTTTACCTTTTTTAGTTTTTTTCTTATTTTGTATTAGTGTGAAATAATTCAGACGTCATATGCGGACAAACATGACGTCACCTGATCCACAGATCCACACACAGACAACTTATTTTTATATATATAGATATATATATATATCTATATATATAAAAATAAGTTGTCTGTGGATCTGTGGATCTGTGGATCTGTGGATCAGGTTGACGTCATGACGTCAAAAACTACAAAAAAACAAAAAACTAATAAAAAAAATAAAAAAGCTAAAAAACTAAAAAAACTAAAAAACTAAAAAACTAAAAAAACTAAAAACTAAAAAAAAAACTTAAAAAAAAGGAAAAAACTGAAAAATAGAAGAGAAAAAGAAAACTAATAAAATTAAGAATAAAAATAAAAAAAAATAAAAAAGATAAAAACTAAAAAAAGAAAAAGAAAACTGAAAAAAGAAAAAATGTAAAAAACTAAAAAATACTAAAAAGAAAAAACACTCAAAGAGAAATTACAGACTGGGATACCGGGACACAAATGACGACCGGGACACAGGGAATATATCTTCTATCTATCTATCTATCTATATAAAAATAAGTTGTCTGTGGATCTGTGGATGGATCAGGTGACGTCACCTGAAAAAACTGGATCAGGTGACGTCAAAACTGAAAAAACTAAAAAAGGCAAAAACTACAAAACAAACTAAAAACTAATAAAAAAAATAAAAAAGCTAAAAAACTAAAAAAAACTAAAAAAAGGCAAAAACTACAAAAAAAACTAAAAACTAATAAAAAAGCTAAAAAACTAAAAAAACTAAAAAAAGGCAAAAACTACAAAAAAAACTAAAAACTAATAAAAAAATAAAAAAGGTAAAAAACTAAAAAAACTGAAAAAACTAAAAAAAGGTAAAAAACTAAAAAAACTAAAAACTAAAAAAAACTAAAAAAAAAGGAAAAAACCGAAAAATAAGCTAAAATAAAGGTAAAAACCAATAAAAAACTAAAAAAAAAACTGAAAAAACTAAAAAAAGGCAAAAACTACAAAAAAAAACTAAAAACTAATAAAAAAAGTAAAAAAGCTAAAAAACTAAAAAAACTAAAAAAACTAAAAAAGGCAAAAAACTAAAAAAAATAAAAAATAAAAAAAAAATAAAAAAAAGGAAAAAACTGAAAAATAAGCTAAAATAAAGGTAAAAACCAATAAAAAACTAAAAAGAAAAAAAGGAAAAAAATAAAAAAAATTTTCATCTAAAAAACTAAAAAAAACTAAAAAAGGTAAAAACTAAAAGAACTAAAAAAGAAAAAAATAAATGACGACACTCAAAGAGAAAGCGACCAGGACAAAAGGAATGTTCGATTAGCAATCAACAAAGCACCGGGACACAGGGAGTATAAATGACGACCAGGACATAAGTAAAAAAAAAAAAACTATCTATATATATAAAAATATGTTGTCTGTGGATCTGTGGATCGTGGATCAGGTGACGTCACCTGAAAAAACTGGATCAGGTGACGTCAAAACTGAAAAAACTAAAAAAAGGCAAAAACTACAAAAAAACTAAAAACTAATAAAAAAAATAAAAAAGCTAAAAAACTAAAAAAACTAAAAAAAGGCAAAAACTACAAAAAAAACTAAAAACTAATAAAAAAGCTAAAAAACTAAAAAAACTAAAAAAAAAGGCAAAAACTACAAAAAAAACTAAAAACTAATAAAAAAAATAAAAAAGCTAAAAAACTAAAAAAACTAAAAAAACTAAAAAAAGGTAAAAAACTAAAAAAACTAAAAACTAAAAAAAACTAAAAAAAAGGAAAAAACTGAAAAATAAGCTAAAATAAAGGTAAAAACCAATAAAAAACTAAAAAAAAACTGAAAAAACTAAAAAAAAGGCAAAAACTACAAAAAAACTAAAAACTAATAAAAAAAGTAAAAAAGCTAAAAAACTAAAAAAACTAAAAAAACTAAAAAAACTAAAAAAAGGTAAAAAACTAAAAAAAATAAAAATAAAAAAAAACTAAAAAAAAGGAAAAAACTGAAAAATAAGCTAACATAAAGGTAAAAACCAATAAAAAACTAAAAAGAAAAAAAGAAAAAACTAAAAAAAATTTTCATCTAAAAAACTAAAAAAACTAAAAAAGGTAAAAACTAAAAGAACTAAAAAAGAAAAAAATAAATGACGACACTCAAAGAGAAAGCGACCAGGACAAAAGGAATGTTCGATTAGCAATCAACAAAGCACCGGGACACAGGGAGTATAAATGACGACCAGGACATAAGTAAAAAAAAAATTAACAAAACTAAAAAGAAGGTAAAAACTACAAAAAAACTAAAAAGAAAAAAAAACTAAAAACTAATAAAAAAACTAAAAAATCTAAAAATCTAAATAAACTAAAAAAGAAAAAAAAAGGAAAAAAATAAAGGAGAAAAACAAAACTAAAAAACGAATGTATATACAGACCGGTACACCGGGATACAAATGACGACCGGGACACAGGGAATATAAATGACGACCGGGACACAGGGACACAACTACAACGGGGACACCGGGGGAAACAGGGGGATATAAATGACGACCGGGACAAAAAAACTAAAAAGAAAAAAAAAACTAAAAACTAATAAAAAAACTAAAAAATCTAAAAATCTAAATAAGCTAAAAAAGAAAAAAAAAAGGAAAAAAATAAAGGAGAAAAACAAAACTAAAAAACGAATGTATATACAGACCGGGACACCGGGATACAAATGACGACCGGGACACAGGGAATATAAATGACGACCGGGACACAGGGACACAACTACAACGGGGACACCGGGGGAAACAGGGGGATGTAAATGACGACCGGGACACCGGGACAGGGAATGGTCGATTAGCAATCACCATCAACAAAGCTCAAGGGCAATCATTAGAATCATGAGGTATAGATCTGAATACAGATTGTTTTCCCATGGACCATTATATGTTGCATGTTCAAGAGTCGGTAAACCTGACAATCTATTTATATGCAAAGACAATGGGACAGCAAAGAATGTTGTATATTCGCAAGTTTTACGTAGTTAAAACCATATATATATATATATATATATATATATATATATATATATATATATATATATATATATATATATATATATATATATATATATATATATATATATATATATATATATATATATCTATCTATATTCACAGGTGGGACATAGGGACACAACTACAATGGCGCGTAACGACTTACGCGCGCGGGGGGGCTTGGGGGGGGGGGGGCGCGAAGCGCCCCCACCAACTAGGTGTTGGGGTGGCGCGAAGCGCCACCCCAACAGCTAGTATATATATAAAAATAAGTTGTCTGTCTGTCTGTGGATCTGTGGATCTGTGGATCAGGTTAACGTCATGACGTCAAAAAAAAACTACAAAAAAACTAAAAACTAATAAAAAAATAAAAAAGCTAAAAAACTAAAAAAACTAAAAAACTAAAAAACTAAAAAAACTAAAAACTAAAAAAAAACTTAAAAAAAGGAAAAAACTGAAAAATAGAAGAGAAAAAGAAAACTAATAAAATTAAGAATAAAAATAAAAAAAAATAAAAAAGATAAAAACTATAAAAAAAAGTAAGAAGAAAAAACGAAAAAAAATTAAAAAAGCTAAAAAAAAAAGGTAAAAACCAATTAAAAACTAAAAAGAAAAAAAGGAAAAACCGCGCAGTTAGATGAAGATCCACCTGGACAGCGAGGGTCAAAACATATCAAAACTGAAAATGATAGCGATGATGATTGGGTTTGGGATTTTGACTTGGATAAGGTCATCAATGCCTACCAGATGTTAGTTAAAAAAAACAAAGGTTCGGCGATATGTATTTCATAGTGAAGCTGAAAAATAAAAAAGAAAAAGAAAACTGAAAAAAGAAAAAATGTAAAAAACATGACGACAGGGACACAGGGAATATAAATGACGACCAGGACACGCTGAAAAATAAAAAAGAAAAAGAAAACTGAAAAAAGAAAAAATGTAAAAAACTAAAAAATACTAAAAAAACTAAAAAAAAACTAAGAAATTACAGACCGGGACACTCAAAGAGAAATTACAGACTGGGATACCGGGACACAAATGACGACCGGGACACAGGGAATATAAATGACGACCAGGACACAGGTATTTAAGAATATCGTTCAAACACAAATTTTTAATTATAAAAAGACCGTTGAAAGAGAAATTTCTAATTTTAAAATGACTAAAGAACCTACAATGGCAACACCTGAGGAAGCTGCTCAAAACGAATGTATTCAAGCCGAAGTAGCTGAGTTGGTAAAGCGTTATGTTTCAGGTTCTAGGTCCGAGAGGCTCCAGGTTTGAACCTTGGCTTTAGCATTAATACAAAAGAAGAAAAAAACTAAAAAAGGTAAAAACTACAAAAAAAATAAAAAGAAAATATATATATATTTATATTTTATATATATATTTTCTATATATTGTCTGTCTGTGTAACGATGACTCTGGTCAAACATTTTCAGATCAATTGCTGGCAATTGGAAACGAAAAGCTCCCAGTAGTGGGAAAGCCAAGAATATTGTATATTCGCAATTTTTACGTAGTTTGAAACACATATATAAATCTATCTATATTCACAGGTGGGACACAGGGACACAACTACAATGGCGCGTAACTAATATGGCGCGTAACGACTTACGCGCGCGGGGGGGCTTGGGGGGGCGCGAAGCGCCCCACCAACTAGGTGTTGAGGTGGCGCGAAGCGCCACCCCAACAGCTAGTATATATATATATATATATATATATATATATATATATATATATATATATATATATATATATATATATATATGTATATATATATATATATATATATATAAATAAGTTGTTTGTTTGTGTGTGTTTTTTGACTGATGTCATGTTTGTGTGTCGACTAACGTCATGTTTGTGTGTCGACTGACGTCATTATAAGGATTAAGCTGTATGACGTCATGAAGTTGTTTGTCACCTGACGTCATGTTTGTCGACTGACAAAATTACAGACCGGGACACCGGGACACAAATGACGACCGAGACACCGGGACACAGGGAATATAAATGACGACCGGGACACTCAAAGAGAAGTTACAGACTGGGACACCAGGACACAAATAACGACCGGGACACAGGGAACATAAATGACGACCAGGACACTAGGAATGTTCGATTAGCAATCACCATCAATAAAGCTCAAGGACAATCATTCTAATAACGTGGTATAGATCTGAATACGGATTGTTTTTTCCATGGACAATTATACGTTGCGTGTTCAAGAGTCGGTAACCCTAAAAGTTTTACGTAGTTAAAAACATATATGGTGGGACAAACATAAACATGTATACACGTGGGACACAAGGACACAACGACTTACGCACGCAGGTGGGTTTGGGGGGTGCGCGAAGCACTTCCACCAACTGTGTGTTGGGGTGGCGCTTAGCACCACCCCAACAGCTAGTTTTATATATGAATCAAAATGAATCAAAATATGAATCAAAATAGAACTATTGACTTTATGAAGAGATATAATAAGAATTAAGTTACATTATATTGTAGAAAATGTGATCCTGACTTTGTAGGCCAAAATGAATACAAGTTGATTCCTGAAGAGCTGTTTCTTTTTATTATTACCGATAGCTACCTATACGTGAAAGTAGAATTCTAAAGTACACATACTTTTTATTGTACATACAAGTTATATTAATCTTAATTTTATTGTCAGCAATAGTCTCAATATTAATAAATGTATCAATATTATAAATGTATTGAGATTATGTTCAAAGTGTTCTTTTGGTTAAAGAGCGAATTCTGTTGGTATCAGTTTGCAGGGCTTAACCATTTTTTCTAGAGAATAAAGATTAGAAATACCTCGATTATTGGTAATAACATTAAAAATAAATTATTACCGCTTGAACAAGCTGGTACCTCGAACAAGCTAGTATCTTTTAAAATATTTTCCTTTTTTAAAAGCTAGGGAAGGTACAATTTAATAATGTTCCTTTGTTTGCTGCTTATCTACTTCTGTCAGTAGGACATTGCCTTCAATTAAATTAAAAACAGCTCAGATAGGAAACTAATGAACTCATTGTCAGTGCCATTATTGATTATAGCCTTCTTAAGCCTCAGTTTTGAATTAACTAGGACGGAAAATCAATTTCTGTCTTCATGTGGTGTCCTTTTTACTGTTCACAGATACCTACATTGTCAAAAACATCCATGACTACACGTAAATCTTCGGGTGCGTTTTGATTGAGATCCAATAGAATGTAACAAAAGGGTTTAGTTATAGCTTGCCTCTATGCCGAGAGTGAAAAATTTCAGCACATCAGGATATATTTCTTTGTTTAAAGCTATAAGAGAACTTGACTTTTTGAAAATTTAGTACTCGCTACTAAAAAAAAAATAACTGCATAATTGTATCGTGTTCATTTTCACTAAAATATATAAAACCAAAATTATAATAAAAAAGAGAAAAAAAATGTAGGAAGAAAATCAAACATTTTTCCTAAAGATGGTAAACAGTAAGCTGCAGACAATGAAATTATTTTGGTGTTCATTTAACTGAGTCGATTCATTTGAGGCGTCATCAGATAAAAGATCCCATTCCTATGCTTACCTGAACAAAAGGGGGAAGGGTAATAGATATATTGGAATGAAATAGATTGGTAAGAAACTACCCTTGAAAACAGGAAAGTCGTATTTCATGTTTCAGAACCTAATTGTTTTTCTTCATTTGTTTTGTTTTTTTGAAATGCAAATATTCATCACTGAGCCCTTTTTAAGAAAACTAAAAAAAGAAAAAAAAAGAAAAAAAGTAAAAAACTAAAAAAAAACTAAAAAGAAAAAAAACTAAAAACGCTTAAAAAACTAAAAAAAAAAAAACAAATTAAAAAAAAGAAAAAGCTAAAAAAAAAGAAAAACCCAAAACTAAAAAAAAATTAAAAGGGTTAAAAAAGAAAAAAGCTAAAAAAAACTAAAAAAGCTACAAAATTAAAAATACAAAAAACTAAAAAAGAAAAAAAATTAAAAAGTTTTGGTGGAAAATTTGAAATGAGCTCTCGATTGAAAATTGATAGTTCTAGTGGTCTCTTCAAGAGTCAAAAGTTATTGAAGGACAACTCAGCTTATTTAGCGTTCTGCAACGTAGTTTGCCCCCTTGATTGTCCCTTATGACATGCGCACGAATTACCCTGATAGGCAAAAAGTTACCAAAAGAAGTGAAAATGCTGACCCTCATGCCAACCATACCTGTCAAGAGGAACTCTTGTAGGAAGATGAGCCTTAAGCTCCCACATGTAGTTTATGACTTTTGTGCTTCAAAATCAAAAGTTTAAAAATATTTGAAATGACAGAACCATACCTTGCAAATACAATGATGTCTACAAAAGCTACGGAAATAAAAAAAGATGTCTTAACTTATAAGGAAGAAGTGGAGTCAATACCTTGCAAGACGTGGGATTGAACCCTTAAACTTTCGGTCAGAAAGTAGGACTGTATCCACTACACCATCACAAGGTATTAAGTTTGATGATTCTTCTACAACTTGATTAATTTACTGGAAGCAGTAAATATTTAATGGTTTGTGTACATAGTTTAACTACGATGAACGTGAATACATAACATGATGCCTGTTTTATTCACTTTCGTAATTTAATAATTGTTCCTTCAGGAAATCGAATTTTGAGATCTGAAAGGATCCCCAAAAAGTAAAACAATTCTTATTAGCCAAAATTTAATAAATATATTCCCAAAAATCGGTTTAGTGAGAAAATAGTAATTTATAAATAATTCAGAATTGGTATTTATTATTTCAAGGACTCTCAATATTGCAACGCTATCTATCTTCTATATATTGCAACGCTATATATAATATATCTATATATATATATATATATAAATATATAGATAAGTTGTCTGTGTGTCTATCGAGTGACGTCATTGTCAGCATATGACGACTGAATTATTTTATCACATACCAATTCAAAAACGAATGTAGCTCAGTTATATAACTACCTGTGTTGGCGCATATATATATATATATATATATATATATATATATATATATATATATATATATATATATATATATATATATATATATATATATATACATATATATATATATGTATATATATATATATATATATATATATATATATATATATATATATGTATAAATAAGTTGTTTGTTTGTGTGTGTTTTTTGACTGATGTCATGTTTGTGTGTCGACTAACGTCATGTTTGTGTGTCGACTAACGTCATTATAAGGATTAAGCTGTATGACGTCATGAAGTTGTTTGTCACCTGACGTCATGTTTGTCGACTGACAAAATTACAGACCGGGACACCGGGACACAAATGACGACCGAGACACCGGGACACAGGGAATATAAATGACGACCGGGACACTCAAAGAGAAGTTACAGACTGGGACACCAGGACACAAATAACGACCGGGACACAGGGAACATAAATGACGACCAGGACACTAGGAATGTTCGATTAGCAATCACCATCAATAAAGCTCAAGGGCAATCATTCTAATAACGTGGTATAGATCTGAATACGGATTGTTTTTTCCATGGACAATTATACGTTGCGTGTTCAAGAGTCGGTAACCCTAAAAGTTTTACGTAGTTAAAAACATATATGGTGGGACAAACATAAACATGTATACAGGTGGGACACAAGGACACAACGACTTACGCACGCAGGTGGGTTTGGGGGGTGCGCGAAGCACTTCCACCAACTGTGTGTTGGGGTGGCGCTTAGCGCCACCCCAACAGCTAGTTTTATATATGAATCAAAATGAATCAAAATATGAATCAAAATAGAACTATTGACTTTATGAAGAGATATAATAAGAATTAAGTTACATTATATTGTAGAAAATGTGATCCTGACTTTGTAGGCCAAAATGAATACAAGTTGATTCCTGAAGAGCTGTTTCTACTTATTATTACCGATAGCTACCTATACGTGAAAGTAGAATTCTAAAGTACACATACTTTTTATTGTACATACAAGTTATATTAATCTTAATTTTCATTGTCAGCAATAGTCTCAATATTAATAAATGTATCAATATTATAAATGTATCGAGATTATGTTCAAAGTGTTCTTTTGGTTAAAGAGCGAATTCTGTTGGTATCAGTTTGCAGGGCTTAACCATTTTTTCTAGAGAATAAAGATTAGAAATACCTCGATTATTGGTAATAACATTAAAAATAAATTATTACCGCTTGAACAAGCTGGTACCTCGAACAAGCTAGTATCTTTTAAAATATTTTCCTTTTTTAAAAGCTAGGGAAGGTACAATTGAATAATGTTCCTTTGTTTGCTGCTTATCTACTTCTGTCAGTAGGACATTGCCTTCAATTAAATTAAAAACAGCTCAGATAGGAAACTAATGAACTCATTGTCAGTGCCATTATTGATTATAGCCTTCTTAAGCCTCAGTTTTGAATTAACTAGGACGGAAAATCAATTTCTGTCTTCATGTGGTGTCCTTTTTACTGTTCACAGATACCTACATTGTCAAAAACATCCATGACTACACGTAAATCTTCGGGTGCGTTTTGATTGAGATCCAATAGAATGTAACAAAAGGGTTTAGTTATAGCTTGACTCTATGCCGAGAGTGAAAAATTTCAGCACATCAGGATATATTTCTTTGTTTAAAGCTATAAGAGAACTTGTCTTTTTGAAAATTTAGTACTCGCTACTAAAAAAAAAAATAACTGCATAATTGTATCGTGTTCATTTTCACTAAAATATATAAAACCAAAATTATAATAAAAAAGAGAAAAAAAATGTAGGAAGAAAATCAAACATTTTTCCTAAAGATGGTAAACAGTAAGCTGCAGACAATGAAATTATTTTGGTGTTCATTTAACTGAGTCGATTCATTTGAGGCGTCATCAGATAAAAGATCCCATTCCTATGCTTACCTGAACAAAAGGGGGAAGGGTAATAGATACATTGGAATGAAATAGATTGGTAAGAAACTACCCTTGAAAACTAGAATAATGGCTACCAGGAAAGTCGTATTTCATGTTTCAGAACCTAATTGTTTTTCTTCATTTGTTTTGTTTTTTTGAAATGCAAATATTCATCACTGAGCCCTTTTTAAGAAAACTAAAAAAAGAAAAAAAAAGAAAAAAACTAAAAAACTAAAAAACTAAAAAAAACCAAAAAGAAAAAAAACTAAAAACGCTTAAAAAACTAAAAAAAGAAAAAAAAACGAAAACAAATTAAAAAAAAGAAAAAGCTAAAAAAAAAGAAAAACCCAAAACTAAAAAAAAATTAAAAGGGTTAAAAAAGAAAAAAGCTAAAAAAAACTAAAAAAGCTACAAAATTAAAAATACAAAAAACTAAAAAAGAAAAAAAATTAAAAAGTTTTGGTGGAAAATTTGAAATGAGCTCTCGATTGAAAATTGATAGTTCTAGTGGTCTCTTCAAGAGTCAAAAGTTATTGAAGGACAACTCAGCTTATCTAGCGCTCTGCAACGTAGTTTGCCCCCTTGATTGTCCCTTATGACATGCGCACATTTCAAATTTGGGTTTATCACAGACAACTTATTTTTATATATATACTAGCTGTTGGGGTGGCGCTTCGCGCCACCCCAACACCTAGTTGGTGGGGGCGCTTCGCAACCCCCCCAAGCCCCCCCGCGCGCGTAAGTCGTTACGCGCCATAATAGTTACGCGCCATTGTAGTTGTGTCCCTATGTCCCACCTGTGAATATATATATATATATATATATATATATATATATATATATATATATATATATATATATATATATATATATATATATATATATATATATATATATATATATATATATATATATATATATATATATGGTTTTAACTACGTAAAACTTGCGAATATACAACATTCTTTGCTGTCCCATTGTCTTTGCATATAAATAGATTGTCAGGTTTACCGACTCTTGAACATGCAACATATAATGGTCCATGGGAAAACAATCTGTATTCAGATCTATACCTCATGATTCTAATGATTGCCCTTGAGCTTTGTTGATGGTGATTGCTAATCGACCATTCCCTGTCCCGGTCGTCATTTACATCCCCCTGTTTCCCCCGGTGTCCCCGTTGTAGTTGTGTCCCTGTGTCCCGGTCGTCATTTATATTCCCTGTGTCCCGGTCGTCATTTGTATCCCGGTGTCCCGGTCTGTATATACATTCGTTTTTTAGTTTTGTTTTTCTCCTTTATTTTTTTCCTTTTTTTTCTTTTTTAGCTTATTTAGATTTTTAGATTTTTTAGTTTTTTTATTAGTTTTTTGTTTTTTTTTTCTTTTTAGTTTTTTTGTCCCGGTCGTCATTTCTCTTTGAGTGTCCCGGTCGTCATTTATATTCCCTGTGTCCCGGTGTCCCGGTCGTCATTTGTGTCCCGGTGTCCTGGTCTGTAATTTCTATTCGAACAATCCCTGTGTCCTGGTCGTCATTTATATATCCCGCCTGTGCCCCCGGCGTCCCCGTTGTAGTTGTGTCCCTGTGTCCCGGTCGTCATTTATATTCCCTGTGTCCCGGTCGTGATTTGTGTCCGGGTGTCCCAGTCTGTAATTTCTCTTTGAGGTTCCCGGTCGTCACTTATATTCCCTCTGTCTCGGTTGTCATTTGTGTCCCGGTCTGTAATTTCTCTTTGAGTGTTTTTTCTTTTTAGTTTTTTTTTAGTTTTTTACCTTTTTTCTTTTTTCAGTTTTCTTTTTCTTCTTTATTTTTCAGCGTCACTATGAAGTACATATCGACGAACCTTTGTTTTTTTAATTTAAATCTGGTAGGCATTGATGACCTTATCCAAGTCAAAATCCCAAACCCAATCATCATCGCTATCATTTTCAGTTTTGATATGTTTTGACTCTCGCTGTCCAGGTGGATTTTCATCTAACTGCGCGGTTTTGCGTTCAAATACCGTTAATGACGTCACCGTCAAAGCAAAAATGACGACAACTAATTTCATGACGTCATTCAACACAGAAACATGACGTCACCTGATCCACAGACAGACAGACAACTTATTTTTATATAGATATATATATATATATATATATATATATATATATATATATATATATATATATATATATATATATATCTATATCTATATATATATATATATATATATATATATATATATATATATATCTATATCTATATATATATATATATATATATATATATATATATATAGATATAGATATATATATATATATATATATATATATATATATATATATATATATATATATATATATATATATATATATATATATATATATATATATATATATATATATATATATATATATATATATATATATATATATATATATGTTTTTAACTACGTAAAACTTGCGAATATACAACATTCTTTGCTGTCCCATTGTCTGTGCATATAAATAGATTTTCAGGTTTACCGACTCTTGATCATGCAACATATAATGGTCCATGGGAAAACAATCCGTATTCAGATCTATACCTCATGATTCTAATGATTGCCCTTGAGCTTTGTTGATGGTGATTGCTAATCGACCATTCCCTGAGTCGCCATCGTCATTTATATATCCCCCTGTGCACCCCGGCGTCCCCTTTGTAGTTATGTCCCTGTGTCCCGGTCGTCATTTATATTCCCTGTGTCCCGGTCGTCATTTGTGTCCCGGTGTTCCAGTCTGTGATTTCTCTTTGAGTGTCCCGGGCGTCATTTATATTCCTTGTGTCCCGGTGTCCCGGTCGTCATTTATATCCCCCTGTGCCCCCCGGCGTCCCCATTGTAGTTGTGTCCCTGTGTCCCGGTCGTCATTTATATTCCCTGTGTCCCGGTCGTCATTTGTATCCCGGTGTCCCGGTCTGTATATACATTCGTTTTTTAGTTTTGTTTTTCTCCTTTATTTTTTTCCTTTTTTCTTTTTTTTCTTTTTTAGTTTATTTAGATTTTTAGATTTTTTAGTTTTTTTATTAGTTTTTAGTTTTTTTGTAGTTTTTACCATTTTTTTAGTTTTTTTAGTTTTTTTTTTTACTTATGTCCTGGTCGTCATTTATACTCCCTGTGTCCCGGTCGTCATTTGTGTCTCGGTGCTTTGTTGATTGCTAATTTATATTATATTTATATTTATATTTTTTATATTTATTAATATTTTTTTAGTTTTCTTTTTCTCTTATTTTTCAGTTTTTTCCTTTTTTTTAGTTTTTTCTTTTTTAGTTTTTAGTTTTTTTTTGTTTTTTACCGAAATAATTCAGACGTCATATGCGGACAAACACGACGTCACTCGACAGACAGACAGACAGACATAACCCACAAACAACTTATTTTTATATATATTTATTCATATTTTTTTAGTTTTCTTTTTCTCTTTTATTTTACAGTTTTTTCCTTTTTTTTAGTTTATTTCTCTTTTAGTTTTTAGTTTTTTTTAGTTTTTTACCTTTTTTTAGTTTTTTTTTTAGTTTTTTTAGTTTTTTAGCTTTTTTAGTTTTTTTATTAGTTTTTATTTTTTTTGTAGTTTTTTCCTTTTTTTATTTTTTTCAGTTTTTTTTTAGTTATTAGATTTTTACCTTTTTTTAGTTTTTTTTAGTTTTTTAGCTTTTTTAGTTTTTTTTTCTTTTTAGTTTTTTTTGTAGTTTTTACCTTTTTTAGTTTTTTTCTTCTTTTGTATTAGTGTGAAATAATTCAGACTTCATATGCGGACAAACATGACGTCACCTGATCCATCCACAGATCCACACACAGACAACTTATTTTTATATATATAGACTAGCTGTTGGGGTGGCGCTTCGCGCCACCCCAACACCTAGTTGGTGGGGGCGCTTCGCGCCCCCCCCAAGCCCCCCCGCGCGCGTAAGTCGTTACGCGCCATAATAGTTACGCGCCATTGTAGTTGTGTCCCTATGTCCCACCTGTGAATATAGATAGATATATATATATATATATATATATATATATATATATATATATATATATATATATATATATATATATATATATATATATATATGGTTTTAACTACGTAAAACTTGCGAATATACAACATTCTTTGCTGTCCCATTGTCTTTGCATTTAAATAGATTGTCAGGTTTACCGACTCTTGAACATGCAACATATAATGGTCCATGGGAAAACAATCTGTATTCAGATCTATACCTCATGATTCTAATGATTGCCCTTGAGCTTTGTTGATGGTGATTGCTAATCGACCATTCCCTGTCCCGGTGTCCCCGTCGTCATTTATATCCCCCTGTTTCCCCCGGTGTCCCCGTTGTAGTTGTGTCCCTGTGTCCCGGTCGTCATTTATATTCCCTGTGTCCCGGTCGTCATTTGTATCCCGGTGTCCCGGTCTGTATATACATTCGTTTTTTAGTTTTGTTTTTCTCGTTTATTTTTTTCCTTTTTTTTTCTTTTTTAGTTTATTTAGATTTTTAGATTTTTTAGTTTTTTATTAGTTTTTAGTTTTTTTTTCTTTTTAGTTTTTTTGTAGTTTTTACCTTCTTTTTAGTTTTTTTTACTTATGTCCTGGTCGTCATTTATACTCCCTGTGTCCCGGTGCTTTGTTGATTGCTAATCGAACATTCCTTTTGTCCTGGTCGCTTTCTCTTTGAGTGGCGTCATTTATTTTTTTCTTTTTTAGTTCTTTTAGTTTTTACCTTTTTTAGTTTTTTTTAGTTTTTTAGATGAAAATTTTTTTTAGTTTTTTCCTTTTTTTCTTTTTAGTTTTTTATTGGTTTTTACCTTTATTTTAGCTTATTTTTCAGTTTTTTCCTTTTTTTAGTTTTTTTTTATTTTTTATTTTTTTTAGTTTTTTACTTTTTTTAGTTTTTATATATATATATATATATATATATGGTTTTAACTACGTAAAACTTGCGAATATACAACATTCTTTGCTGTCCCATTGTCTTTGCATTTAAATAGATTGTCAGGTTTACCGACTCTTGAACATGCAACATATTATCCATGGGAAAACAATCTGTATTCAGATCTATACCTCATGATTCTAATGATTGCCCTTGAGCTTTGTTGATGGTGATTGCTAATCGACCATTCCCTGTCCCGGTGTCCCGGTCGTCATTTATATCCCCCTGTTTCCCCCGGTGTCCCCGTTGTAGTTGTGTCCCTGTGTCCCGGTCGTCATTTATATTCCCTGTGTCCCGGTCATCATTTGTATCCCGGTGTCCCGGTCTGTATATACATTCGTTTTTCAGTTTTGTTTTTCTCCTTTATTTTTTTCCTTTTTTTTTCTTTTTTAGTTTATTTAGATTTTTAGATTTTTTAGTTTTTTTATTAGTTTTTAGTTTTTTTTTCTTTTTAGTTTTTTTGTAGTTTTTACCTTCTTTTTAGTTTTTACTTATGTCCTGGTCGTCATTTATACTCCCTGTGTCCCGGTGCTTTGTTGATTGCTAATCGAACATTCCTTTTGTCCTGGTCGCTTTCTCTTTGAGTGTCGTCATTTATTTTTTTCTTTTTTAGTTCTTTTAGTTTTTACCTTTTTTAGTTTTTTTTAGTTTTTTAGATGAAAATTTTTTTTAGTTTTTTCCTTTTTTTCTTTTTAGTTTTTTATTGGTTTTTACCTTTATTTTAGCTTATTTTTCAGTTTTTTCCTTTTTTTTAGTTTTTTTTTATTTTTTATTTTTTTTAGTTTTTTACCTTTTTTTAGTTTTTTTAGTTTTTTTAGTTTTTTAGCTTTTTTACTTTTTTTTATTAGTTTTTAGTTTTTTTTGTAGTTTTTGCCTTTTTTTAGTTTTTTCAGTTTTTTTTTTAGTTTTTTATTGGTTTTTACCTTTATTTTCGCTTATTTTTCAGTTTTTTCCTTTTTTTAGTTTTTTTAGTTTTTAGTTTTTTTAGTTTTTTACCTTTTTTTAGTTTTTTTAGTTTTTTTAGTTTTTTAGCTTTTTTATTTTTTTTATTAGTTTTTAGTTTTTTTTGTAGTTTTTGCCTTTTTTTAGTTTTTTTTAGTTTTTTAGCTTTTTTATTAGTTTTTAGTTTTTTTTGTAGTTTTTGCCTTTTTTTAGTTTTTTTAGTTTTTTAGCTTTTTTATTTTTTTTTTATTAGTTTTTAGTTTTTTTTGTAGTTTTTGCCTTTTTTTAGTTTTTTCAGTTTTGACGTCACCTGATCCAGTTTTTTCAGGTGACGTCACCTGATCCATCCACAGACAGACAGACAACTTATTTTTATATATATAGATAGATAGATAGATATAGATAAGTTGTATGTGTGTCTATCGAGTGACGTCACTGTCAGCATATGACGACTGAATTATTTTATCACATACCAATTCAAAAACAAATGTAGCTCAGTTATATAACTACCTGTGTTGGCGCAGTGGGTTTGACCTTAGCGTAGTAATACGGGACCTAGAGATCGAACCATGCTGCAGGAATGCACTACAGGGCTGACGCAGGGACCTTATTAGTCAAGAAGCGTCGTTAATCTGATACAAATACAAATACAGTAGCTCAGTTGGTAAAGCGTTATGTTCCAGGTTCCAGGTTCGAACATTGGCTTTAGCATTAATACAAAAGAAGAAAAAAAAAACTAAAAAAGATAAAAACTACAAAAAAAAACTAAAAAGAAAATACTAAAAAAAAATAAAAAAGCTAAAAAGCTAAAAAAAACTAAAAAAAGGGTAAAAAACTAAAAAGGTGAAAAAACTACAAAAAAACTAAAAAGAATAAAAACTATTTAAAAAAACAAAAAAAAAACTAAAAACTGAAAAATAAAAAAAAATAAAAAAGGAAACAAACTGACAAATAAAGGAGAAAAAGAAAACTAAAAAAAAATAAAAATAAAAATATAAAAAACTAAAAAAGGTAAATGTATTCAAGCCGAAGTAGCTGAGTTGGTAAAGCGTTATGTTCCAGGTTCTAGGTCCGAGAGGTTCCAGGTTCGAACCTTGGCTTTAGCATTAATACAAAAGAAGAAAAAAAAAAACTAAAACAGAAAAAAACTAAAAAACAGGTAAAAACTACTAAAAAAGACTAAAAAAGCTAAGAAACTAAAAAAAAAAAAACTAAAAACAAGGTAAAAAACTAAAAACTAAAAAAAGAAAAAACTAAAGACTAATAAAAAAACCAAAAACTGAAAAAGAAAAAAAAAACTAAAAAAAGGAAAAAAACTGAAAAATAAAGGAGAAAAAGAAAACTAAAAAAACTATAAAATGTAAAAACTACAAAAAAAAAATTAAAAAGAAAAAAGAAAAAAAACTAAAAAGCTAGAAAATAGGTAAAAACCAAAGAAAACTAAAAAGAAAAAAAATGAAAAAACAAAATTTATTTCATCATATACCAATTAAAAAACGAATGTATATACAGACCGGGACACAGGGAATATAAATGACGACCAGGACACTCAAAGAGAAATTACAGACTGGTACACCGGGTCATAAATGACGACGACTGGGACGTGTGTGTCAACTGACGTCATGTTTGTGTGACGACTGACGTCATGTTTGTCGACTATAAAAGACGACTGGGACACAGGGACACAACTACAACGGGGACGCCGGGGGGCACAGGGGGATATATAAATGACGATGGGGACAGAGGGAATGTTTGATTAGAAATCACCATCAACAAAGCTCAAGGGCAATCATTAGAATAATGAGGTAAAGATCTGAATACGGATTGTTTTTCCCATGGATAATTATATGTTACATGTTCAAGAGTCAGTAAACCTGATAATCTAATTATATGTACAGACAATGGGACAGCGAAGAATGTTGTATATTCGCAAGTATTACGTAGTTTAAAACATATAAATATATATATATATATATATATATATATATATATATATATATATATATATATATATATATATATATATATATATATATATATATATATATATATATATATATATATAAGTTGTCTGTGTGTGTGTGGGTCTGTCTGTCGGGTGACGTCATGTTTGTGTGTTGACTGACGTCATGAAGTTAGTTGTCGTCATTTTTGTTCTGACGGTGATGTCATTAAATATATTTAAGACAAGCGTTCACGTAGAAATCTACTAATGTTTAACTGTAAAATGACTGATGAACTTACAATGGCAACAGCCGAGGAAGATGCTCGAAGAGTCTATGCCAAAAAACTTGCTGCTGATAGAGAAAGTTTGAAAAGAAAGTGTGCCGAGGAATCAAAAGAACAGCAAGGAAAGAGGCTTGAGGCTGATAGAGAAAGTAAGAACATAAAGCGTGCCGAGGAACTACCAGAGCAACGCGAAACCAGACTTGCTGCTAAAAGAGAAAGTGAAAAAAGAAGGCGTGCCGAGGAATCACAAGAACAGCAAGAAATCAGGCTTGCTGCTGATAGAGAAAGTAAGAAAAGAAAGCGTGCCGAGGAATCAGAGCAACCTGAAAGTTATCGCCTGGCATTCAGGTACCGCCCAGTCGATGATTATAGCTTGAGTAGATGTGTTCAAATCGGAACTATGTCTAAAATTTGTCCCTATTGCAAGGCCTTGAAATTTAATGGTGAAACAATGGGAATGTGTTGCGCCTCAAGAAGTGTGTTGCGCTTAAACTTCCTCTATTGGCTGCACCACCAGAGCCATTGAAGACTTTCCTTACTGTAACTACGTCTTGTGTCCCGGTCGTCATTTTTGTCCTGGTCGTCATTTGTGTTCTGGTGTCCCGGTCTGTAATTTCTCTTTGAGTGTCCTGGTCGTCATTTATATTCCCTGTGTCCCGGTCGTCATTTGTGTCCCGATGCTTTGTTAATGGTGATTGCTAATCGAACATTCCTTGTGTCCCGGTCGCTTTCTCTTTGAGTGTCCCGGTCGTCATTTATATTCCCTATGTCCCGGTGTCCCGGTCGTTATTTGTTTCCCGATGTCCCGGTGTGTAATTTTGTCAAGCAACAAACATGACGTCAGTCGACACACAAACATGACGTCACTCGACACACACAAACACACAGACAACATATTCATATATATATATATATATGTTGTTAGCTACGTAAAACTTGCGAATATACAATATTCTTGTCTGTCGCATTGTCATTACATATAAATAGATTGTCAGGTTTACCGACTCTTGAACATGCAACATATAATTGTCCAAGGGAAAGACAATCCGTATTCAGATCTATAGCTCATTATTCTAATGATTGCCCTTGAGCTTTGTTGATGATAATTGCTAACCGAACCTGGAAAATAACGCTTTACCAGCTCAGCTACTTCGGCTTTAATACATTCGTTTTTATATTGGTATATGATGAAATAATTCAGATGTCATTTGCGGACAGTGACGTCAGTCGATTGACAGACAAACAACTTATTTATATATATATTGAAAGATAGATATATATAAATATATACAAATTAACTACGTAAAACTTGTGAATATACAACATTCTTCGCTGTTCCATTGTCGGTGCATATAAATAGATTGTCAAGTTTACCGACCCTCGAACTTGCAACGTACAATTGTCCATGGGAAAAACAATCTGTATTAAGATCTATACCGCATTTGTTTAATGATCGACCTTGAGCTTTGTTGATAGTGATTGTAAATGCTAATCAAATTGGGAATTGCAATCTTTTAAATTGAAAACGCAGATCCGTTGGAATCATGGGAATGCGAGAAATAAGAACAGCCTCATTCTCAAAAGGCCCTGTCAAGATTGTTGCCTCTATTACGTTTTCCATTCTTTTTTTACGGCAAGTCGCGTGCCATTGCAAAGTTTTAGTGGGTTGATATTTCGTAACAATATTATTGGTACGCCTATTTTTTGTTCTAGCACGTGTGGTGGAAACCCTGGGAAATCTGGGGAATTTAAAAATTCAGATGGATAATTAACCGCTTCATTTGGTTCAAAAACTGTGTCGACTGACTTGAAAAGGACTGCCTGGTCTCGAATCTTAGTCAAAACAATATTATTGAGCTCGTGGACGTCTATATTTTTGGCTGCCAGAATCGCTCGTTCACTTAGCCATTTATGATTTTTATAATTTGTTAGAATATTTGGAAATACTTTTTCAACCAATTGATTTTTGGATGTCACTAAATTACAGAATTCAGCGAGTAGTTGTATACGTCCTCAAATTGAGGCTACTGGGAGCTTTCCGTTTCCAATTGCCAGCAATTGACCTGAAAATATTTGACCAGAGTCATCGTTTTGGAATCGGACATGGATATTTGTAGTTAATTCTAATGTCTTTACGTGTACCAAAAATTAGAATTTTTCAGGCAAGCATTCATTTCGTCTGCAGGGGTTGATCTAGGTATTATAGGTAATGTTTGCCTGAAATATCCCGCAAGCAATATTAATGTGCTGCAAAAGAGTTTCGGATTTCCTCTCAAATCTCGCAATGATTGCTCCAGAGCCTCGAGCGATTTTTTGTGTGCCATTTTGCACTCGTCCCAAATAATAAGTTAGCATTGTTGCAATACTTTACCCATCCCAGATGATTTGGAAATATTGCACGTGGGAGTTTCTGTAGAATGCAATTTCAGAGGCAATTTCAAAGCGGAATGAGCAGTTCTTCCACCAGGCAGCAACGTTGCAGCTATTCTGGACGACGCAATTGTCAACGCTATATCATCTTTTGATCGAATTGATGCCAGAGTCAGTTTTATCACAAACGTTTTACCAGTACCACCTAGTGCATCCAAAAATAAGATTTCTCCAACGTTGTTATCGACACAATGCATTATCGTATCATAAATATCTTTTTGCTCAGACGTTAAATTAGAAATATTATTTTGTACATACGACAACAGATCATTCGTGTTCTAACTTTGTTCAAGATCCAATTCTACACATGTCGAAAAAGCCGTGGTACGATTAGGTGAAGGCATTCCCAAATTCTGAAGAGGTTTGTTTGCCATACATAAGCACAAATCTTCAATAATAACTAAAGTGTAGTTATAAATTTCTGATGTAAAATCAAAAGTCATATCTGACGTCTCTAGCCGTTTTCGATGGAGTATATCTTCGGACATTTTCGATTTAAATTTCTCCCATAACTCTGTAGCAGCTGAAGGAGAGCAAGTTGTCAGTATGATTCCAAACAACGCAAGAATTTGACTTGGAGTTGACGTTTCGCACGCGGCATTCATGCAGTTATTCAGTGTTGGTCAGTCTCCAATAAATTCAGAGCTTGGCATGCACTACGGTAAGTGTCATGCATAGTACCGTTTACAGTTCTCAAATACTCAAAGGACGTCGGACCGGGTACATTCACCAAAAGCAGGCGTAGAAAGAAGCATTCATGTTGATTGGGGTGAATGGTGTAGAGTCTTCCTATCGTAGTATCTTTGAAGATGATAGGTTGGCCTTTGTCTGACTTACCCTGTTTTCGACGTTTAAATGATTTATTTTTAGTATTCCACGTGTAATACGAAGGCACTTCAGTATACATCAGTTTTTTTTGCAAAAGAATCATTTTGGCATAACGAAAAGAAAGCAGTTAACGTTGTATCCGATGGATTCAGGGCTCTTTGTTGCACGTTGAATTCTGAAAAATAAACACGTTGACCATTCTGTAAATGTACCGCTAAGTGAACAAAAGCTGGACTTCGTTCATGTGTCGGAAATGAAAGATTTCGCCAAACAGCTTCATTACTGGTTATGTATCTTCCAGCCTGATATTATACGATTTCATTGATATCACTGATTTCATACTGCAAGCCAAAAACTGCTATGTCACTGCCTTTGTTGACGTATTTACATATGTATTTGCTTGCCTTCACGGTGTTACAATATTCAACGTTTATGTTTGCATTAAATATTTTTGATAATAAAGGGGAATATTGAACAACCCAGTGGTTATCTACTTCGATAGTGATACCGTTACGCTTCTTTATTATTGCTATCTTACCACCATCTTCAGTAGATCGTCTTCTATATTGTGGGTAACCATCATTGCCAGTAATTGTGTTGGGTACTAAAAGTCGCGAATATTGCTTTGTGCACCTTCCTGTGGCCATGCATGGTGATTTTTTGCTCAGTGCACCGCAAGGTCCATGTATCATTTTTTTAACACAATACCATTTCATTAGAAGTAATTTTATCATGTAGCCAGATTAGTATACGTGCGTGTGGCAATCCTCGTTTTTGCCATTCCACTGAGTACATCCAGCCTCGCACTGACCCAAATACTTTAAGTTTTACTATGTAGTTTATCAGTGATTTCAACTTTTGCTGGAAGACACGGGCCGTAATGTCATGTCTATGAACTGCCGATTGTCCTTGAAGTAAAAGCTGTTGTATCTCGTCCCAAGATTGATTACATGTAAACGTAATAAATAAATCTGGACGACCATAGAGACGAACATATGCAATAGCATATTGAGCATATTCATGCATATGACGGAGACTGCCAGCATATGACGAAGGTCAAATCGCTAATCTTCCAACGTTAGTGGTATTACTGTCATTTACAACTGCATCTCGCAAATGAATAGATTGTTCAGAGCGGAGCTTGGACTGATTCAGACGGATAAATAGTAAACGTTCTGATTCAATCTTTGCATACATATCAACGATGTATTGGTGATACAATTGACGACATTTTAAACTATAATTATCTTCATTGTGACGAATCATTAGTCTATAGGAATAATAATTCATAGCGCTGAATTTCTTATCCGTTTGTTTATTAGTGGATGGATCAATCAATTAATTATTAAAGTGATAGCCGTCGGCTCCATCCCTAAGAATGATAGGATATTGTAAGGCATTATAGCATCGATGAATTTCAGCAATTCTTACCAACTGAGCGTTTCGCTTATGAAGAATAATATCTCGAGGTAAAAACTGATCACCCACCATAACAATTTCCACTTCGTCGATGGTTGGAGCATTGTATCTACGCACATGTTCGCCAGTAGGCGTTTTGTCAGCGGTAATAACTATTTTATGTGTTTCAGTAGGCATCAAATTGATAGCTGATTTGAACAGATGCGCTAAATCATTATTATCGTGAAAAAGATGTTGCAATTGGGAAACGATTGTCCTTTCAACGTCGGGAAACATTTCGAAACGTGTATTCTATTCAGAATTGCTATCACTGATGAAGTACAGTTGTAAAAATTTATGATTCTCACCTGAGAATTGTAGAAGGGACCATGCTCTATGATAAATTTGCCCTTTTACTTTGAAAGTAGGTATAAATTGATCATGATTTTCGATTTGGGCTCCAAACGACGTCATTTGAAAACATGAGTTATATTTTCTGATGCTTGATAAAAAACGCTTAGATTCTGACGTATTTCCAGTAAGCAGAGTCTTCAATGGCTCCTTGGGTGCAGCCAGTTGAGGAAGTTTAACTTTTCCTGAGGCGCAACACATTCCCATTGTTTTACCATTAAATTCCAAGGCCTTGCATTAGGGACAAATTTTAGACATAGTCCCGATTTGAACACATCTATTATAATCAGCGACTGGGCTATGCCTGAATGCCATGCGATAATTTTCACGTTGCTCTTGTGATTCCTCGGCACGCTTTCTTTTGGCATTATCTCTTGAAGCCGCAAGCATGTTTTCACGTTGCTCTTGTGATTCCTCAACACGCCTTCTTTTTTCACTTTCTCTTTTAGCAGCAAGTCCGGTTTCGCGTTGCTCTGGTAGTTCCTCGATATGCCTTCGTTGACGTGAATTACAAATTCCTAATCTGGCATTATCTCTAGTTTCTCGGCGTGTCTAGTTCCTCGACACGCCTTTGTTGACGTAAATTGCAAAATCCTAATTTGGCCCTTTCTCTTTGAACCTCAAGCCTGGTTTTGCTTTTTGGTAACATTCTATAACATTGACAGTTGGAAAAATCTTCACGTGCCAAGCTTGCTAAAGCTCAACAATTTATAATAAACCATCAAAATTAAGTATCTGTTTTAAGGTTTTCTAATTACTTTAATCTATTGTCAAAATATTTTGAAATATTTTTATCCCAGTTTTTAAATTTTAGTTTTTTTTTCTTCTTTATTTTTGAGACATCATATGCAAACTCTCAACACAAAAATACATACAACTTATTTATATCTATATAGAAAATATAATCTGGCGTAACAGAAATAGTGTAACAGACATAACACACAAACTAATTATTTATATGTATATAGGTGTACCATAGTCTAAAGCCGGGAACTCATTTTTCATTATAACGTCAATCATTTTTTAATAAAATATTTTGCTTTGAAGAGAACTGTTGAAAATTATCATCAAGAATTAAACATTTTTCGTATTAAATCCGTATGATTTTTGTTTCCCAAATCCGGACATTTAAAATAACACTCACTATCGAATATAGACTAGCAAAGAATGAAGGTTCTCTCTCCTTAGTAACAAAATCACATATTGATTCATGGTTCAATAAATGAATCCATGGGTAAACTATTATTGGTGTTAGTAACCTTTTTCAGTGCTTTGTTTTTCATCAATTCATCTTCAATTTTCTTGCTGATTATGTCCGATAGTGCCAATTTATTTTACCTGTGATTTCTCTGTCTCTTGGTGAATTATCTTCACTTAGATTGCAGTTTCGACCCCATAGACAAGATATGCTGCATGGTAATGGTAGAGGAGTATGTTTTGTTCTGTATACCTTTTTTTGAATGGTAATAGTTGGAGGATGTTGATAATATTCATCAAGTGATAACATGTTACCAGCAGCAGTACTAACAAGTTAGGCTTCGTCATCGACTAGAAGTTTTAGATTTGCATTCTCTTTGAGAACTATCATCACTGGAAATGTTACTCTCGTATATCCCCGTCTATAACACTTGAATTTTTCTGTTAATCCAAAGGAATTCAACTCCTTACTGTCATGACAATGCAGACATACATATCCAATAGTATTAGTACTTGTTTCATGATTCAAATATTTCTCTTTCTTGGCATTCAATGCTACTACAATGCTATCATATAAGAACGCCTTCTTGGAATATTTCATAACTTTTGTGTGAGATTAATTAATTAAGGAAGAAAAGGGTTTTGGCTATGGCTTATTTTAAACCAATTCAGGAATCACTACTCTGAACCCTCCTCCATGATAATAGGTGGTAAGAAGCTGTATGCCCCGAACTGTAAATTACTTGTAAGTTGATTGGCAGGACAGATTAGAGATGGTATCCTGCTTTATTTTAGGGGAATGTCTCAATGTAGTGGTTTAATCCAAAAACTGGTAGGTAGTTATATTGTAGCCAAAGATAAACAATCGCTTTCCAAAACAGTGTTTTTCTTAACATATCAAAAAAGTCAGTGCATAACAAACTTTTAGGATCAGTTCTCCTATTACTGTTAATTTTTGTTAATTTCTGAAATTTTTATTCAACCTCGATCATCTTGTATAATAATGAAAATTTCCCGGATATCTATTTCGTATTTAATACCTGTTTGTCCGAAAGTAATTGCTTGCCCACCTAAGTAGCATCCCTGAACCAATTCAGGTGATTAAATTAAGCACTTTCTTTTGTATATTCCATCTGATGTCAAGATATAGACCCAAAAACAGCGCAACTATAAAAATTTACGCTGCTAATCTATTTCAAAAGAGATCCACCGTTAAAAAAATGTGCAAAAAATCGTAAGGAAAAGTAAGGAACACTATTTCAGGAAAATACCCTTGCTTCTCACGTTGCTCGAATCTGAGACTCAATGGTACTGTTTCAGAAACTGGTGGCTCTAGTGATTTTTTTTTATCGCATTGGAAAATAGTGTAAATAATGTTCTGGCCTTAAAAAGCTTTGGGGGTATTAGCCCTACTCCTGCCTACTATAATTTCTGTTCGTTTTAAGTTTGACTTGATTATTCGTTGAAGTTCTGGGTTGTATTCATCTATAATCTATAGCATCACCTGTTATCATTATGTTAGATGTTACAACTAATTTCAATTTCGTTTTTAATTTCAATGTTCGTTTTGTGTTATATTTATTCACGATAACAAGTTGCAGAAGTGAATGCATTTTACCTGTCAGGGCATGTTTGTTGCGGTCCAAATTGAGAACAAAATATATTGTATCTATCTAGTGCTCTTCGAATACCCCAATAGTTATCAAATAGTTTATGGTAACGAACTATAGTGAGGAGCGACCCGGCTCCATAGTAGCCAAAACTCTAAAAAATGGAATTTTGATACCAATAGTTACATTAAAAGAATTGTATTTCTATGCTGATTTTAAATATATAAGTTTCATCAAGTTAAGTGTTAGCCATTAAAAGTTAAGAGCCTGAGTAAATTTGTATTATTTTAGAAAATAGGTGAAAACAACCCCTAAAAGCTGTGGAATGTTAACAAAAATCACACCATCAGATTCAGCATATCAGAGAACCCTATCAGAGAGGTTTCAAGCTCCCATCTACAAAAATGTGGAATTTTGTATTTTTTGCCAGAAGACAGATCACAGCGCCGTGTTAATTTTTGTCTTTTTTTGTTTTCTTTTTTTCCCTGGGGTGATTGCATCAGCCCAGTGGTCCAATAATGTCGCGAGAAGGCTCATTTTAACAGAAAATTAATAGTGCCTGTTCTAAGTGACCAAAAATTGGAGATTTCATCAAAAGAATTTTATTTTTATGCTGATTTTAAATATATAAGTTTCATCTAGTTTAGTCTTATCCATTAAAAGTTAAGAGCCTGAGAAAATTTGCATTGCTTTAGAAAATAGGGGAGGACACCCCCTAAAAGCTATAGAATCTTAACAAAACCACAGCATCAGATTCAGCTTATCAGAGAACCCTACCGTAGAAGTTTCAAGGTCCCATCTACAAAAATGTAGAATGTTGTATTTTTTACCAGAAGAGATCTCAAATGCATGTTAATTTGTTTTTTGTTTTCTTGTTTTTTTCCAAGGGGTGATTGCATCGACCCAGTGGTCCTAGAATGCCGCTTAGTGCTGTTTTTAAGTGGCAAAAAAATTGGAGGACACCTAGCTCCCCTCCCATGCTCTTTTTTCCCAAAGTCACTGGATCAAAATTTCGAGATCTCCATTTTGTTTGGCATAGTCAAAAACCTAATAATTATGTGGGGGAGAAATTCAGAAATTAAATAGAAAAAAACGAAATTAAATAGAAAGGTTTTTTTAACTTCTAATAAGGAGCGACTTAAAAACTTAAAACGAACAGAAATTATTCCTAAAAATTATTGTCCCCTCCTCAACGCATCGCTCTATGCGCTAAAGTTTTTTATTGTGTTAAAAAGTAGACTTGTAAGAAAGAGTCAAACGTTTGCGTAAAGAGCGGGGCGTTGAGAAGGGAACAGCCGCTTTCATACACGGAATAATTTCTGTTCATTTTAAGTTTTAATATCGCTCCTTACTTGCAGTTAAAAAAAAAACCTGGTTTTTCTTCAATCCCTTACAGAAACAGGAACAGGATACTCACATTTGTATGTATATTCAGACCGCTGTGTTCAGAAAAGTAGATGAACAGGAAAGTAGATGAACAGAGATGGTCTCTGTTCATCAGATGCAGGGTAGGCTATGCTCAACTACTAAATACAGAAAATTTTATCTAGCATATTTTTCCCGGAGGAGCGCTCAGATAAAGAACCAACTACAACCCATAGTAAGTGCAATTTTAAAAAGGTAAATGAAAAAAAACTGTCTATTAAAACATGTTTCTGTTTGATATCGATTCAGTAATGGCAACTACTTCTTATCTAAAAACATCGCTCACATAAATATTCAGGAAGAAAATAAAAAGACACCCTTTTCCGAGAAAATTTGATAATAAATGCACCAAGATTTGTTGCTGGATGTTTGGGGCGACTGAAGTTCACTTACGTTTGGTCTAACTATAGCCTGTAGATGCTATTTTTCACGTTATTTTTCGCTGGGATCCTTTACCAAAAAGAAAATAAACCTGATTGAAAACCTTTCTATTGACTTTGCACCAGAAACGCAGTTATCTATAATTTATGCATAGGTTATTTTTCGCTATTTACCGAGTCTTTGTCAAACATAAATATTTTCAAGGTATTTACCCGAGCATACTCGGGTTTTCACCAGGCTGTCGCGTCCTACCATAAGAATATTAACCACAGGTTTTCTGTAGGATCTTTGTGGTGTAAAATTACTTTTGGAAGGGCCACCAGGGTATGGAAAATCAACTCTGGCATTGAAAGTGGCTCTTGACTGGAGTGAGGGAAAACAATATTTAAAGGACTACGAGTTTTTATTCCTAATCCAGTTGGCAGAATTGAAGGTAAGTTGACTATTTGCGTAACTTGGTTGCTTCATTTAATTTAAAATGAGGAATTTTAAAGTATTTTTAACGATTCAAATTACAAAAGCATGCTTGATTCGTGGTTACGTAGAACACCGTGCAATTGGAGAACAGTACTTCAGATTCTGTGGTGAAAAAACTCACAAACAAAATCAAACTAATCTCTGAGAGGGAAGTTTTCTTTCAAGATCTTTTTTTTCTCTTTTTCTAGCCAATGGTTTTTCCGATCTCAATTTTGAAACTGCACTTTCTATTTCATGATTTTGAAAGTAGTTTCAGAAATTAATACGGAAATAGTGCGCTCTTACTATCTTTCTTACAAACTGATTTTCTAAGTTTTAATAAAAATAAAGTGAGGCAAGTTTTTGATTTAACTTGAGATAGACTTGGACGTAAAAATGTTTAGCAAGAATTGAAATCTTTAAATGATTCTTTATCGTTGTAATAGAATAAATATTACGACTGATTATAATTACATTTGCAATGTTTGCATAAAACCGTGTAGGAGAGGGGGAGTTCTTGAATTTCTTGAGGTCTTTAGACTCCCCCAAAAATGTTTTATATGAAGACCGGTGAAACAGGCAATATGGTGTTGTCATTTTATTCAAACCACATCCGATATATTTGCTTGCTTTTTGCTTTGAACTATCGCTTGTATTTTTTTTAAACTGTTTTGCTTATATTTGTTTCAATATAAGTTTAAATGTGAACGCTTAAATAGCATTGGTAGTCAGGTGATGGCGAAAATTTGATTATTTCATTTGAAATATGTATATGAAAGCCATGATTCTGCCTCACTAAAACTGAAATATTTGATGTTCTCCAAAATACTAAAGACGCGAAGAATTCATTAATTTTTTTCCAAAAAGGGCTCCTGGTGGTCCTTTGACTTGATGGTCCTTTTGTGTTTTGTTGTTTACGTTGTGGATTTTCCTATGTATCTTGGATGCACTATGCATATCAGTTCAGCCTTTGACCATCCAATTAATAAACAAAATAGAGTTTTTCTGATGGACGTAAAAAGCAAAACTAAAACTCAAAAACGAATAGAAATTACCGCTTTTACGCGAGCGATTCGAAGTCAAATTATTCAAGCGGGAAACATGAAAATTCTGTATTTCGAAGAATATGGAATGAAGAATAAAATAAAAATGAAAATTAGGCTATTGAAATGCAAAAGCCATTACAAAAAAACGAAATGTGCCGTTACGATTGTAAACACGTGCAAATCAAAGATCCAAGATGCTGAAAACTGTAAGCCAAAGTACCAAACAAGGATTATATCAGACAAAATTCCTTTTGCCTGGTTAGCAAATCTAGTCTTTCGTCCTCGTGAGCAGCTCACGCTTCACTCATGTGATTACCTTCTATACAAATGATGTTTTATTTTGACGCCATATTTCCATTTTTTCTTATTCTTATTGTTCCAAAACTATTCAACCTTCATTTCTCAAACGTAAAAGGAAATAAATGTAATTTAGTTAATAGTGATTTGCACAACAGAAAGTCAGGGAAGAAATCATGCATTTTTATCAAGATAATCCTAACTTCTGATAGTATAGTCAAAATATTTAAATTTTTGGGTGTTTGGCAGTAATTGACGGGATTATTTGTTACACCGCTTGAAAATTAAGAGTAGTTCCATCAGAATTACAATGCTTAGTTTAGAATCGCCTGTACGTTTTTCAGACTGATATTCCAAGCTTCATTGTTGAAGAGCTGCTCCCTCTAAAATTGACAAAGTACGAATCATCGCTTCGATTAATGTTAGAAGAACAAGACTCGAAAGTTATTCTTTTATTGGACGGATTAGATGAACTAAATCGCCAACGTAGGAAAGCCGTGATCGACTTGTTGAAAGGAAAGTGCTTAGGAAAGGTAATTTTGATTTTGTGAAATTCACTCCTTGAATAGGGCTTCTAGTTTTGTTCTTACTCTTATTACTATTAAACACAAACTATAAGTCACTTCAAATGAAAGTAAAGAGCAACATTAAAACGTAAGACGCACGAATTTTTTCTCTATATAAGGAGTCTGCCTTCTTTCTGAATTCCCACAATTAACACCAAAATTTGCTAGTTCTTCTCTGAAAACATTTTTGGATGAAACGAATATGGTTAGTGGGTATCTCCTAGTGATTTTTTTGCTGATTGTCTGTCAAAACATTTGCACGGTAAATTTACTGTCTAAGGCAAATGCACATCACTAAATTCTCCTATTCTAAGGCGCCCAGAGAAAAAATTTTTACCCGCTTCTAATTGCCCTTGTGTTTCAACATTAGTTATTGAATTATTTTCGGCAGAAAGTGAAACTTCAGTGTAAAGAATGTTGTGTACCCTCCCCCCATCTCTTAGACAGAATAAGTTCTGAGCGTCTTTAATTTTAGTATCACTCTTAACTGTTATTTTAAATAAGCTGTTATTTGATTTTTATTTCTGTTTGTTTTCAATACCAGACCTAATATTGCCCTGAATGCAAGGGGTTTACACCCGCTCTATTCTCAATATTTATATTAAGGTTTCGCTTTGCATAAAAATACACTTAAAAAGGGCTCAGTGATGAATATTTGCATTTCAAAAAACAAAACAAATGAAGAAAAAAATTAGGTTCTGAAACATCAAATACGACTTTCATGGTAGCCATTATTCTAGTTTTCAAGGGTAGTTTCTTACCAATCTATTTCATTCCAATATATCTATTACCCTTCCCCCTTTTGTTCAGGTAAGCATAGGAATGGGATCTTTTATCTGATGATGCCTCAAATGAATTGACTCAGTTAAATGAACACCAAAATAATTTCATTGTATGCAACTTACTGTTTACCATCTTTAGGAAAAAATGTTTGATTTTCTTCCTACATTTTTTTTTCTCTTTTTTATTATAGTTTTGGTTTTTATATATTTTAGTGAAAATGAACACGATACGATTATGCAGTTATTTTTTTTAGTAGCGAGTACTATATTTTCAAAAAGGGAATGGGGGGTGAAAAAATTAGCAAAAATAAGCTAAATGTATATGGTGCCATACAGCTTAAGAAGGTGTAGCCATCCTTTGAAAGTTGTTTTGTGATTCAACAAATTGTTATTTTGTGATTCAACATTTGGAAACTTATGTTCGAACATTTGGAGATTAACGTTTGAAAAAATTCTATTTTTTGGCAGTCTTTTTTTCTAATCTTTTTTTCTAAAAATTCTATTTTTCGTGATTCTATTTGGCACTCTTCGGACTTGAGCCAATTGTTATGCACCCGAAAAGAGCAGAAAGGTCTGTTTCATATGACGTAATCTTTTTTGTTACGTATTGCAGATGATATAACTTAAAAGTTTCTATTCTAATGATCCCTTTCCCAACATTCTAGAGCCAAAGGTTCCTTTGATCACCCAAAGAAAGAAAAATACCAGTAAATACATCTCTGTGACTTCCCTTCCTTAGGAACAAGGACATTAAAATAATACAGGGCAGTGATAACTTATTTTTTTTTGCCATAAAAAGTCAGGTCTTTTGATTGCCTTTTTAGATTTCCTCTTTTTTAGATTTCCTCTTTTTTAGATTTCGGCTACTATTGAGGCAAGACACTCCTTATGTCAAGTTAGGTATCACGCCCTGTTTGAAACTGATATTTAACTAGTAATCTATTCGTATCCGGTTATCTTTCCCGGATAGGAATGGGAAGTCCACTTTTCTTTGCCCTCAAAGAAGACGATTTGGGCATGTATAAGACTTGCCGATATAAATACATATAATGGAAATTTTCTTATAATTAGTTCAAACAAAGTTTACTGAATACATATAACTGAATATGAATACTGTGAATAATTACTACTGAAAACTTGCCAATTCATCCGTGTACGTTTCTGACCGACCTTACTTTGATTTGTGCTTCACTCTTTAATTACTTTATGAAGTTCACCCTTTTAATATTCCATAATACGAAATTTAAGAACCTATGCAATTTCTGGCAATGTATCATTCTTCCTCCGTGAAATATTACCTAAGCGTTGAAGATTGCTCCGCCTTCGTTTCTAGTATCCCAATCTCAGTTCTAAATCTTATGCTGATTCTTTCCCCTTTTTATGGGGAAAGAATCCAAGTGACATATAGCTATAGCAAATTCTGTCGGTCTGTCTGTCTGTCTGTCTGTCTGTCCCGGTTTTGCTACTTTAGGCGATTCCAGGCAAGCTAGGACGGTGAAATGTGGCAGGCGTATCAGGAAGCGGACCAGATTAAATTAGAAATAGTTGTTTTCCCAATTTGACCATCTGGGGGAAAAAGAGTGGGGTGCCGGTTAATTCGAAAAAAATTAGAAAAATGAGGTATTTTTAACTTACGAACGGGTGATGGATCTTAATGAAATTTGATATTTGGAAAGATATCGCGTCTCAGAGCTCTTATTTTAAATCCCAACCAGATTTGGTGACTTTGGAGGGAGTTGGAGGAGGGAACCTAAAATCTCGGAAAACGCTTAGAGTGGAGGGATCGGGATGAAACTTGGTGGGAAAAGTAAGCACAAGTCCTAGATATGTGATTGACATAACCGGAACGGATCCGATCTCTTTGGGGGAATTGGGGGGAGGGTTAATTTTGAAAAATTAGAAAAAGTGAGGTATTTAACTTACGAAAGAGTGATCAGATCTTAATGAAATTTGATGTTTGGAAGGATATCGTGTCTCAGAGCTCTTATTTTAAATCCCGATTGGATCCAGTGACATTGGCGGAATTGAGGGGGAACCTAAAATCTTGGAAAACGCTTAGATTGGAGTGATAGGGATGAAACTTGGTGGGAAAAATAAGCAGAAGTCTTACATACATGATTTACATAATTGGAACGGATCCGCTCTATTGGGGGGGGGGGGGGGTAATTCTGAAAAATAAGAAAATATGACGTATTTTTAACTTACGAAGGAGTGATCGGATCTTCATGAAACTTCATATTTAGAAGGCCCTCGAAGCTCAGATATCTTATTTTATATCCTGACCAGATCCAGAGTCATTAGAGGAGGGGGGATCGGAAATCTTGGAAAACGCTTAAAACGGGGAAATCAGGATGAAACTTGGTGAAAAGAATAAGCACAAGTCCAAAATAGGTGACTGAGATAACCGGACTGGACCCGCTCTCTTTGGTGGAGTTGGAGGGGGGGGGGGGGGTAATTCGGAAAAATTAGGAAAATGAGACAATTGTAACTTACGAACGAGTGTTCAGATCTTAATGAAATTTGATACTTTGAAGGATCTTGTGCTTTAGAACTATCATTGTAAGTCCCAACTAGATCCTGTTACATTGAAGGGATTTGGAGGGGGAAACCGGAATTCTTGGAAAACGTGGAAATCGAGGTATCTTACGAATGGGTGATTGGATCTTAATGAAACTTGATATATAGAAGAATCTTGTGTCTCAGATACTCCGTTTTCAATTCGAATTGGATCCAAGGACATAGAGGGTTGGAGGGGGAAACAGAAATCTTGGAAACCAGAAATCTTGGAAAACGCTTAGAGTGGAGAGATGAGGATGAAACCTAACGGGAAGAATAAGCACAAGCTAAAGATACGAGATTTACATGATTGGTACGGATTCGTTCTCTTCGGGGGAGGTGGGGGTTGTTAATTTAGAAAAATTAGAAAAATTGAGGCATTTTTAACTTAAGAATCGGTGACCGGATCTTAATGAAATTTGACAATTAGAAGGAAATCATGTCTCAGAGCTCTTTTTTCAAGTCCCGATTAGATCTGTTGACATTGAGGGGAGTTGGAGCGGAAAACTGGAAATCTTGAAAACGCTTATAAATGTCGTAGATACGTAACTGACGTAACCAGACTGGATCCGCTCTCTTTGGGTGAGTTAGATGGTGAGGTTCAGTGCTTTGGCGAGTTTAATACTTCTGGAACTGCTAGGACGATGAAAATCGGTAGGTGTGTCAGGGACCTGCACAAATTGACTTGATAAAGTTGTTTTCCCCGATTCCACCATCTGGGGGGCTGAAGAGAGAGGAAAAATTAGAAAAAGTTATGTATTTTTAACTTACGATTGGGTGATAGGATCTTAATGAATTTTGATATTTAAAAGGACCTCGTGACTCAGAGTTCTAATTTCAATCCCGGCCGGCAAATCCTAGCCTCCGATTTTCCTTTTAAAGTAATCTATTGATTCTTAAAATTTTGCTAGAGATCATACTATATGAGCTCTTGACTCTTGGCTCTTCTTGACCTCGTCACTAGTGCCATATGAACTCTCAGCTTTTGTTTTTCTTCATTGCTAAGCCTCACCAAAACCAATTACGATCCTCCCGTTTTCCCTTAATTGCAGCTGAATTATTCTCAAGCTTAGCTTTATTTAGATCATAACTAATACTAAATAAAAAACAATTTTTTTCAGCTGAAAGTAAGGAGCGACATTAAAACTTAAAACGAACAGAAATTACTCTGTATACGAGAGGGGCTTCTCCTCCGTAACGACCCACTCTTTATGCTAAAGTTTGACTCTTTCTCTTAACTCTACTTTTTCAAACAGTTGAAAACTTTAGCGTAAAGAGTGGGGTGCTGAGGAGGAAAAGCCTCTTTCACATACGGAGTAATTTCTGTTCGTTTTAAGTTTTAATGTCGCTCCTTACTTTCAGTTAAAAAAATAACTTGTTTTTTAATTTAATTTCTGAACGTTTTTGAGTTAATGCATGTTTTGACTTTGGCTCTCCGCAAATAGATAATTAAAACGAAATTTGCATATTAATTTCTTTTGGCTAAATGGCTTTCTCGTAATTTTAATCGGAAAGTTTTGAAAAAAAGAGCGTGGGGGGGCCTAGGTGCCCTCCAATTTTTTGTCTACTGCAAAAAGGAACTAGAAGTTTCAATTTCCGTTAGAATGAGCCCTCTCGCGACACTATAGGACCACTGAGTCGATACGATTACCCCTGGGTAAAAAACTAAAAAAACAAACAAAAAAAACAAATAAACACGCATCCGTGATCTGTGTTCTGGCAAAAAATGCGAAATTCCAAATTTTTGTAGATAGGAGCTTGAAACTTCTACAATAGGGTTCTCTGATAAGCTGAATCTGATGATGTGATTTTCGTTAAGATTGTATTACTTTTAGGGGTTGTTGCCTATTTTCTAAAATGAGACGTAACTTTTGCGAGTAAGACTAAATTTAAATAAAACTTATATATTTTAAAATCAGCAATAAAATACGATTCTTTTGATGTAACTATTGGTATCAAAATTCCGTTTTTTAGACTTTCGGTTACTATTGAGCCGGGTCGCTCCTTACAACAGTTGCAATGTCTTTTCATATAAGTTTTAAAATTTCTCCATTCGAATTTTTTTTTTATTCAATGCTCCTCCGTTTTAATATTGTCCACTCTTCACCCTAAGCTTTAACTTATACATTAAAATGCTTCTAAAGTAGCAATCATCCATTAGAAGTGCAGCCACTAAAATGTTTCTTCGATTGGTCTGAAATACCAAAAAAATATTCATTCTGGTAATAATTTTAAACTTTGCTATCCCAATTATGTAGGTGCAAGTTTAACCATCATAATATAACCCTTTTTTCTGGACATATAATATAAGCTCAATAGTAGCGGAGGTTTATTTCCTCTGCTATCATTGCCTACTATCATGAATTGATGTTATTGGGTGAATATCCTCTTTAATTAAATGTTCACTCTTTAAGGTTTCAGGTATCTCCTTCTCCCTCACTACGACTCATCCCCGATTATTTGCGTGTAATTATGTAGCAATGCGTAGCTGTGAGCATTAATTTATAAACAGTATGTAATAGCCATCGGATTGATGTTAATTTAACATATACTTTAAGAAAAATGTACCACCACGTGGCAGTAGGGCCTCTAAAAAGGGGAAACTATTTAATAAGTTCTACGATGGTTTAAATCGGTTAACAGTTGTACAATTTTCATTCAATAGCATTTTGGCTATCTTCTATCCCAAAATTAGGACTTAGCACCACAAAATAGCAGACATAGAATTGTCACTTTACTTTGGCACGATTTTTTTTGACGGAGTTGTAGAAACTTGGATAGAGCTCATTTGACTGGAAAATGAAAGCTCTAGTGCCCTTTTTAAGAATTGAAAGTGATTGGAGGGAATCAACTCCCCCCAAAAGCACCAAATCAGAATTTTGAGATAGCTATTTTGTTCAGCGGAGTTGAAAGGTCCAGCAACTATTTCTTTGTGTATGTTCCCCCCCCCCCCCACAACCCTCGGGGCAAGAGGTGTAAGATATGCAATTCGCCCGCTGTTTCCATCTAGTAGCTGCTATTAGGAGAGAGGTGGGTGTGTTTGACCTTTAGTGTCCAAAACGAAGAAGGACATTCAGATGAACCTTTCAGAGAATGTTGAGGGGAGTGTCGAACTAAATAGAAAAATATTATATGAATAAAGGTTGTCAAAAGGGCGTAACTAAGGAAATACTTAGTGTATTAATTTGGAACTTTCAAGAAATAATGAAGGGCATGATCAATTGACCAAAAAGGCAATATTTGTAAGCTACTACTACTACTACTATTACTACAACAACTACTGCTGCTACTACCACTAATACTACTACTACTACTACTACTACAACTACTGCTTCTGTAGTGAGTACCACCAAGGCTGAACATATTGAAGTGAAAATTTGTGGAACTAAATAAAAAAATACCATGTGCATACAGATTGTCAAAAGGGCATTTCAATAATATCTTCGGAATGGCAGACCGTATCAAGTTGAAACTTCCAGGGCATCAGTAGGGTGATGTTTGATTGACGGAAAGGCATCTTGTGCAGGCTACTACAGCTATTAATACCGCTGGTGCAACTGTTACTGTTACTATTCATACAACACTACTGCTGGTACCACTGCTTTTACCACCGCTACCCCCTTTTGTTATGATACCAGTACCACTAAGGCTAAAGGTAAAAAGGGGAGAATTTGAGGGAATATTGAGGGAAATTTGAACTAAATCAAAACGAACTAAATGCATCCAGATTCTTAAAAGAGCGTAACAAAGAATAGATTAGGATATTAAGTGGGAAGATGAATTGACCAAAAAGCCATATGGGCCTGTTCCTATTACTGCTACTAATATTACTGCTAGTACTACTGCTACTACGGCTGCTATTCCAATCACTACTTCTATTGCAACTACTACTAAGATTTAGAATATTGGAATGAAAATTTCAGGAAGTGTTGAGTGGGAAGTTGAACTAAATTAGAATGTACTGTGGACATACAGGTTACCTTAAGGGCATATCACCAACATCGTAGCAATGGCCAATTGTTTTAATGTGAAACTTCCAAGACCTGACGAGGGGGATTTTCAACTGACAAAAAGTAGTACACTACTGCTGCCACCAGTACTAGTGCTATTACTGTTAATATTAATAACATTCCTAAAACTAGTACTACTAAGACTCTTACTAATACTGCTCTGATCACTATTGCAACTTTTTCTAATGGAATGAAGGCGAAATTTTCAGGAAACATTCACAGGAGAAGTTACATGGGACTTAATCACGATGTTCCGTCTGTAAGCAGGTTTTCAAAGGGCGTGGTAGTGGTATCTTAGGAATGGCTTATTGTGTGAAATTGAAACTGACAGCTATTGAGGTGAAGCTTTCAAGGAACGTTGAAGCGGACATAGAACTAAATCAAAACGGACCATGAGCATATAGGTTGTAAAAAGTGTGTTAAAGTAATATTTCGGGAAAGGCTTACGCTATAAATTTGGAACTTTCAGGGTATGTTTTGGGCTGATATTGACCTATCCAAAAGGTGCTATGTGTACTAATATTACTGCTACAATTTTAATAACTAATTAGGATACTATTATTAAAGTGATTTTTTAGGGAACACTTAGGGGAACTTTCAATTAGATGAAAGATAACTTCATTTTTAATAGGCCATATAAGGAATATCATAGGCAGCACATCGTTATCAATTTTTTTAAGGAGCTCTTTGGATTGTTAATTAAAAGTTCTAGTGCCCGTTTAAGAGTTAAAAGTTATTGAAAGTCAAGCAGCCCCTTTCAACCCAATTAATTCTCCAAATAAATCCAATCAAAATTTGAAGATAATCACTTTGTTCAGCATAGTTGAAATGTCCGGTAACAATATCTCTGAGGATGTTGCGGATGAGCCCTCAGAGTAAGTGTTGTAAGTTATGCAATTTACCAATTGCTTATACATAGGATTTGTTATTGAGAAGAGGGCATGTTTGACATTTGGTGGTCAAAAAGACCAAGTGCCTTCAAGTGAAGCTTTCAAAGAATGTTGAGGGGAGTGTTTAATAAATCAAAAAAACGTTATGTGCCTACTGGTTGTCAAAAGGAAGAAACTCAGGAATGACCCAGGGTATTAAATTAGAATTTTAAGGGAATGAAAAGGAGGATGGTAAATTGATCAAAGGAATGTCAAGGAGATTTTGAACTAATCAATAGGCACTATATGTATGGTGCCACTATTACTACTGTTACGATTGCTACTACTTCTACTGAGGCCAAGAGTACTAAAGTGAAGCTTTCAAGGAACCTTTAGGATGTTATATAAGTAAAGCAAAACTAGTGCATTCAGGTTGCCGCAAGGGTATATGAGCGATTTTAGGATGTGTAGAGAGGGACACCGAACTAGCCAAAAGACACTCTGTGCTTACTGCTGCTGCTGCTATTGCTGCTATTATTAATATTATTACTACAACAACTACTACTGGGGCCAAGTGTAGGAATTTGAAACTTTCAGGGAATGTTAAGGGGATCTTTATAACTAAATAAAAATATATCCTCTACAAGTATTTTGTCAAAACGACGTATCAGGGGTATCCCAGGAACAGTCTAGGGTATTAAGTTGAAACTTTCAGGACATGTTAAGGGTGAAATTGAACCAGGAAGAATAAAAATGTGCATGCTGCTACAATTGCTAACACTACCACTGCTACTACAACTACTGATACTACTGCTAAGACTGTTAGTAATAAAACTATTGCTACGATGGCTACTACTAGTGCTACTTAAGCTAAGGGTATTACAGGGAAACTTTCAGGAAGTGCTGAAGAAGGAGATTGGGAACTGAATTGAAATACGCTATGAGGATGCAGCTTATTAAAAGGTACTAACATCTATATCTCAGAAACAAATTAGAGTATTAGGTTGATACTTTCAATGCATGTTAATGGTGATGTTGTACCACCCAAAAACTTATTTTAGGTAAATTTTTATTCTCACAGGCTGGATGCGGTTACCCACGCTAGAAGGAACGACTACCAAAGAAGTAAATACGTCCTGTGACTACTAGGGCGTATAAAGAGGGTGTTATTTTTACTTTTTTTTTTATTACTTGCCCAGGTTCCATCTCTTTTGTTTCAAAATGGAAGAAAAAATTGATTTTGAAATATCACGGCTGCTGCGTACATATCTCGTATAATGGAGAAATCAAATTTTTCAGGAGACAATAAAAACTGATTTGATTGTGCAAATTTTTAAGGAAAATACCAAGTAATTCCATATGCCTCGGAATTTCTTATTTTTATACTAGATCAGAGATATTATAAAAAGTAATTTGTATCTCTGATATAAAATTATCAGAGATATAACGAGGTGTGTTTTTCTTTTTTTCTCATGTAACTATTAGAGATGGAATTTTCGGTGTCAGCAGACGACACAGCATAAAAAATTGAATCAGATTCATATGAAAAAACATTCTCGGTAAAAATCGATTGTACAAGGTATGCACGTAGCAGCCGCGATATCAGAGTTTACGTGAGGCTAAAGAGACAAAAAGTTTAGCGTGTTTAGACATTGGAAAAGTCTCAAGTGTTTTTAAACAGTGGAAAACATCTTTTTTAACGTTGGTTCTAAATTTATGTAATTTTTTAGGGTTTGGGTTTACTACTGAAAAGTAACATCCTTAATGAATATTTTTGAGGAAACCTTTCTTTCCAAATATATTTTCTAATATAAACTGTTTCTAATTGATAATTTGTCCACAACCAGAAACAAAATTAAATCTTAGCTTACTTATTTTCAGAGTTTAGAGTTTTGATTGTTTTTAATATTATTTTATGTAAAATATTGAATTTATTTTCGAAGATTTTATGGCAAAAAATGTATTTGAACAGATTGTTGGACACTCGAATACGGTGCATGATAGATTAGGCTCTGATTTTTTTCGCCCCATGTTTTGCACTGTTGAGAAATAACTCCCCTCTACTCAAAACTTTGATTTTGCGTATACACACACTAATAACAATAACAAAACGGAATTCTGCACATTCACATCTAAAAAATTCTAAACTAGCTATGAAATGGCTTTAGATTAAAAGGCATTTTATTTTTTTAATAAGAAATTACAGTCGTTCACTTGTTCATAGACTCCATATAAACCAAACGAACCTTGTACGCTACTTTTTGACCATCTGTTAGGAAAAGACAATTTCTGAAAAATATTTGTAATGCAGCTTTTTTTTAGAGGTAATATAAAACACAATAAACTTCACATATTTGGAATCAATATCTAATAGAAAAAAAAATCGTCTTTCAAAAAGTTATAATTCTAATGAAAGAATTTTTTTTTAGCGGAAGTTTCAAATATAAACCCAAAGGCTTATTCTCTCTACCAAAAGAAGAGATTTTAACTTTCTTTCTTCATTCTAGGCCAAAAGAGATGGATTAAAATCCAGATGGCAAATATTTTCCCATAAACAACAATTTTTTTCTTACTATATCTTAGTATACTTTTGTAATTCTTTTTTAGTTACTTACTTTTTAGTAAGTTTCTTTTAATTGTAGATTAGCTAGTTACTTATGTAATTTTGTATCTACTACGGTTATTCTCATTGATTTTCTTATATGAAATTTGCTTGAGGTTTTTCTAAAGTAGCAAGGTTTCCCTCTTTTTAAATGTTATTGACAATTTTCAGTATTTTATCTGTGATTTTGCAACTACTATAATTCAAAAGTTCATTTGCCATACTATCAGCACCTATGCAATTATTCTCCTCTAAGTCCTTCTGACACCATTTCCAATTGCAAAATAAGCAAATAGTGACCCTTGTCATAGGGAAACAAAGCTTGAAGTTGAAGCCAAAATTGTAAAATATCGAGGGTTACAGATTTGTTGAATTTCTTCTAAAATCTTCAAATCCTTTTTATGTCCCATTTTTTATTGTCATATTAATCCCAGGCATCAACTAATATTTATAAATTTTCATCAATTCAATTTATTATTAACATTGTTTTAACATTCAATGCTAACGAAATTATAAAGAGATCTCTAATAAATAAGGAATATCAAAAAATCAAAATGACTATTAAGCATGAATTAATCAACCACCTGATCACTTCTCACTTTTTTTTCAGGCAACAGTTATGTTGACAAGTCGACCATTACCTAGTGACGATGAAGTTATCAGCCTCGTTTCCAGAAGAGTATCGATTCGAGGTTTCAGTGATACACAACTAACACAGTTTGTTCACAGCTTCTTTAAGGGTGATAGAGAGTCTGCAAATGAACTTCTTCAGCTTATATTGAATAAAAATGGCCCATATCGACCTCTAGCGTCATGTCCATTAGCATGCTTGTCGATCTGTGTACTGTTTCAAGATGACGATGGAAAGCTCCCTTCAAAAGTAACTGAGATTCACACGAATTTGGTGAAGTGGCTGATTGGCCGTTCACTTTCCAAAAAATCAAGAAAATCATTTAAAAACAGTAAGTTACCTGACAAATACGATAAAATATTGAAGGAATTTGGAGAGCTCTGTGTAGCCAAGCTGAAAAATGAATCAGTTGAATTCAGTAAAGATGAAATCACAAAAAAAGTTAAAGATCCAGCAATTTTTGACATGGGAATATTAATTAACACTCACACTAGCTTGACAAGACAGAGAATACAGAAAAACGGATGTTTGCTACTAATACATAATTCATTTATAGAATACTTTGCTGCATACTACTTACGGTACATCATCGATGATTTAGAACGTCTAGAGCAGAATCTGCTCTCCCTCCTTGATGCAAAAAGAGAATCCATTGAGCTTCTTTTAAAATTTCTAATGGGTCTCCTTGGAGACAAAGCACATGTTGTGATTGATCTGCTTCATTCATTTGACTTGCCAGAGATGACTCTTTTTGATCTTTTGCGGGAAGCCGGTGCTACTCGATTGAATATTCGAGCTATATCCAGCTTGTTTGATCAAGATTTTGTAACTGTACAAACTACAACTACAGAACTTGATGGCTGGTCGCACATCCTCTCAGATCCTGCGTGCATTGTAAAGTCTTTAAGACTTCAACGTCTGACTAAGGATGTTGACAGTGAAGCCATGAAGTTATTTTTTGATCATTTGTATATGAATCAAAGTGTGACAGAGTTTTCCTATCAGTCATCTTACGGTTTAGTGTTAGACCCCTCTGATATGGAAGTATTGTCCGAAAAGATGGAGAAGATTATTAATAAGCCGAATTTACAGGTGAAGTATACAATATTTTAATGTGTCAAAAGTTCTTAAATTTTTTTTTTGTTGAACGTAATCTCATTTATTTATGCAGTTGATATTTTAATTACTAATGTGGACATTGAACTCTTTGACAGAAGGTGGGTCCAGCATTAACCCACCAGAGGTGAGCTCCACCAAAGCTATGCAAGCTCCTCCTCTTCATACCTAATAAATATATAAAACAAGTTTCTCGCAGCTTTCCCTCTAAACCTATGGATTTGACCCATTTCACCACAATCACTCACTAGTCTACAAAACTTTGGGTAAAACGTTGATATCTTCTACTTTGTGTAATAGATCGTTTTAATTTTTTTTTTCTCAGATTGAGTAAAGGATATTGTTAAATGATTAATGCCAATTTTGATTTACTTTCCATTTTTCTTTAAAAGGGGGATGAGATACAAAAAAGTTATTTTTAGGTCACAAATGTTATACCAGGGTTCTCTGAGCCAATCATGGGGTTTAGAATATCCTACCCTGTCCCTGTGTATCTTTATTACCATTTTATCTTCTATGAAATAATTTGAGAGATTCCAATCCTTGGTTAGGATTATCTTTTTACAGGTTTATTTCTTCTTTTCTTCAAGTATTAAAGGCTACTGCGAAAATTAAGCCATAAATAAAACTTATAGACAATCGTATATTCTAAATAACTCTCGTAATCTAGTCTCTGCCATCATGATATATAATAGGTATAACCTTGAGTTTGAATATAATTCTGGAAACGTCTAATTGACTTTAACCCATGACATATCTTTAAGGGAATTATATATAATTTTCTCTTGTAATTGCTATTACAAAAAATTTGGTATTACAAAAGGATGTAGCCTAACATCTTTTTTTTGGATTAAAGAAAAAAAATTTCAAATATACAGAAGGTATTTATTTCAATTGTTTCAATTATTGCCTTCAATGTGTTTCCTCAATGGCGAAACTATTTTGTGAGGAAAGGAGAAAAATTGATAAAATTATAAGCAAGGCAGTCTCTGTTGTTTCATGAACCTCCTGAATAAAACTAGGGAATCTAAATAACAGTATAGTTGAATGATGGGTTATAAAAACTATACAGGCTCTAATTGGCCATTAGGTAAAAATTTCAAATAGTAGCTGATTACTAGTTTTTCCATGTTACTTTGAAATGAATGTAAAAGCAGAAGAAAAGAAAATAGGAGAGAAATGTTTGTGGTATTGAAGTACAATTACTCTTAATTTAGAAGCGAGATTTATGACGGTCGCATGAAAATTCTTTATTTCATTATAAAGACCAAATAAAATTTTAATCTTTAATTTCATAACTTTTTAAAGCCCTAGGTAAAAATAAAGTTATTAAAAATACCTACACCCTCTAATACAGTGTTACCCAAGTTTTTTTTTTTTTATTATTTATATTTTGTATGCTTTTCTCGTCTTTTTGGAATTTGTTCAATTTGATCAGTTTTTCAAAACGTGTTCGGCCTATGACGCAATAAATCAATTTGTGAAAAAAAAAATTAAAACCAAAGTTTTCGTTGTCCAAAAGTGACGTAACAGATGGAATAAACTTATCAGGAGATTAATTTTTCCCTATATAGTTGCCTATCAGTAAAAAATATTGCTTGACATTGGTCATAGTGATATAAGAATAATGGAAATACAATATTTTAATTCATATCAAGGTTTATATTATCCGTATATCCACTCCAGAAGGCTTTTCTTTTCCACAAAGAGGGAATGCTCCATAGCAATAGCAATTATTACTACTTGCAACTGTACTTTTAATAAAATTTTGCAGTTGAACAAGTTTCATATTTAGAAAGAAAGAATTTTTAAATCCCAAAACCCATCAGCTTTTCCCATGGATCCAAAAAGTCCTACAGAAAACAAAAAAGCTTTAGTGAAACCACCCTTAAAAGCAGGGGCGTAACTCGAGAAAATTTCTTTGGGGGGGGGGGAAGAGTGCCCTTATTCAGATAGTCAATTGGCTTGGAATTTGCAATAATTTATCTTTCCAAATTATTGGGGGGGGGGGCAACTGCGCCCCTCGTTTTTAGACCCGTAAAAATTTTACAGGATTAGGTTATTTGTTTGATTAGTTGCTATGCTAAAAATGTAAACAGCAAAGTTGACTCTTTTAGGAAGTCAAAAGTATTGGATAAATTATCATCTGCTGTGTTCACTTACAAATATCTGAATGAGTTGTCCCCTTCACCCTTTATGGATTATTCTAAATTAAATAGTTTGGTGCACAGCCGTTTTGCTAGAAATGCAACTCACTTGATTACGAGAGATAGGAGGAGTAGCAGGACAGGTCGTAACATTTAATAAGTGAGGCGAGCTGTGCGATTCCCTCCAAGATGGAGATAGGGAGGCAGAGCACTAGTACTTCTTAAAAAAATATGTTGTTTCAAGAGGGAGCCATAGTTTAGAGATGAAAATTAATTTATTTTATTTACTTATTTTCTTATTATTTAGATGTTATTGGGTGTGTCCATTCTTTAAATGTGAGTTTTATTATTACAGTTGTTACTAATTGATGTTCACGATATGGATATTTTTTCTTTTGTTTCTTGACAAGTTTGTTCATGTCTTGACTTTTTACTGCTTCTTTTGATTGCTTTCTTCTCAGTATTACTATCTTCTAGGTTATGTGTGTGTTACAATTGTAAGCGCCTAGTGTCAGTGCATCTTTTTCTTCTCAAAGATGGCTACTTAGTGTAATAGTTGTAATTTTTGTTTTTAATAAATTAACCTCATCTAATCCTTTCTCTTTCAGACTTTCACGATAAGAATAAATGGTGACAACACTTCTCATTCGATTGTCCGTGCCTTATCGCAGTCACTTCGATCACTTTCACCAACATCATCATTGTCAACACTCATTTTTCATATTGATTTGGAAAGTAGAGAATTGGATATTTTGTGTCAAGCATTGAACTTTTGTTGTCACATAACTAAGCTTCACCTTTCTAAGTTAAGCTGTGGTCCTGCCGGCTATGAATCGCTCTCCAGAGTTGTTAAGTACGGAAAGTTAGAAAGCTTAAAATGTAGGTTGATTTTCGGTTTTCACTGCGATTCTTTCTTTGTTTTTTTTTTACTGCTAGGGAAGCGAAATGAAGCAATTTAGAAGATTTTTCCGATTGAGGACGAATTACTCAAAAAAGACTTGCATTATGCGTTGTTGTAACGCAGTGAAAAATCTTGTATTATACTTTTTACGCCCACAAACCTACAGGCTACATATGGCTTGTTTCCACTGTCCAAATTATTGCAAAAGATTGTTACCAACAAGAACATAATTTCTGCGCAAACTTTTTTAACAAAAAAAATAAACTGCTAGCAATTTACAGGAATATATAACTTGGGCAGAAACTTTAAAAACGGAACCGTCAAGTGTAAACGAAAATACAAAATTTCAAACCTCAAAATTTCCAACACGGACCTTTGAAACTCAATGGACGTAAACTGTTATTTCGTATATTTCTCCTCCCCAGAAAATTCCTCCACGAAAATTCTCCTCTGGAAAAGTTATCCTTCGCAGACGATTCCCTCTACCCGGAAAATCTTCACTTTGCGGAAAATACCCGCACCAATTCCCCGACCGAGATTATTTTTGTTGTCTTCCTTGAAAAAGAGGAACGAAATCCCCCCTCGATATTTAAATACATTCCCCCACATTTTCACAAACTAATGCACCAGGCTACCCCCTCCTCTCATATGTATCTGAAGGATCTCTATCAAAAGTAAATGTGACCATGAAACTGAAACTTATGAAACTGATATGCTAAATATTGACAACTCTTTGGTAATTCTAAATCGAATAATTATCTTATAGCTTTCACTTAATAATATTTTGACCATTCAAATATGGTACTAAAATTTTTAAATTCTGTTCGAATGACTCTCAATATAAATTACATTTGGAGAAAAAAGAAAACCAAAAGAAACAAATAAAGATTCTTTTGTGACCATTTTTATACAAGAAACTCAAAATTTTGCATTTTTGTAGATAGGATACTCCCTTCTATAAGATTAAATAAAAAAAAAACAATTTTTTTTAACTGCAAGTAAGGAGCGACTCCAAAACTGAAAACGAAGGGAAATTATTTCGTATATGAAGGGGTTGTCTCTTCCGCAACGCCTTGCTCTTTGCGCTAAAGTTTGACTCTTTTCCACAACTCTACTTTTTAAAACAATAAAAAAATTTAGCATAAAGAGCGAGGCGTTTCGGAGGGGACAACCCCTTCATATACAGAATAATTTCTGTTCGTTTTAAGTTTTGGTGTTGCTCCTTACTTGCAGTTAAAAAAACTTGCTTTTTAAATTTAATCTCTGAACGTTTTTTAATTAATACATGTTTTGGTTTTGGCTCACCGCACATAAATAACTAAAACGAAACTTGCATATTAATTTTTTTTTTCGGCTAAATGGCTTTCTCATAGTTTTGATCAGAAGATTTTGATACAAAAAGGGGGTGGGGGAGGAGGCCTAGTTGCCCTCCAATTTTGGTTACTTAAAAAGGCAACTAGAACTTTTTGTTTTTTTATGAATGTTTTTTTTTAGTAATAAATATACTTAACTTAAAATTAACTTGCTTATCGACTTCTATATTTGTATTTTTTTATTACGTATTTGAGGGGGTTCACCCGCTAGTCAATACCTCGCTCTTTACACTAAAGTTTGAATTTTGTCCCAATTCTTTAAGAATGACCCCTGATTTACAAAGGTCGTAGAATAAATAGTTAAAATTACTAAAAATACTTTAATGTGAAAGGCGAAGTATTCTGGAAAAGATGAATCCCCTTATTTACGCAGTAATTTCTGTTCTTTTTAGGTTTTAATGCTGCTCCTTACCTCTAGCTGAATTTTTTTTTTATTTATTTTCTCATTGTTTTTCTTAAGTAATGCGAGAAAATCCTGCAGCGCCTTCATCAAAGTTCTCTTCCCTCATGATAAATTCATCCATGGAAAGATGCTCACACGTAACCCCCCCCCCCTTCAACAAGAAAAATTCCCCCTGAAAAGGTCTGTACACTTCCCAATAACCATTACTATATGTAAACAAAAATGATCAAAGTTTGTAACTTGCAGCCCCTCCCCCGGGGATGGTGGGGGACTAAGTCGTCCAGGAAGACATAATTATTAGATTTTTTGTCTACGCTAAACAAAATGGCTGTCTCAGAATTTTGATCCGGTGACTTCGAGAAAAAATAAGCGTGGGAGGGGGCCTAAGTGCCCTCCGATTTTTTGGTAATTTTAAAGGGCACTAGAACTTTTAATTTCCGTTAGAATGAGCCCTATTGCGACATTGTAGGACAGATGGGTCGATACGATAGCCCCGGGAGAAAAAAAAGAAAGAAAAAAAAACTCGCATCTGTGATCTGTCTTAAATCATCTACTTTATTAACATTTTTTGAAAACACATGAACCTTGTCTCAAACTTTGAAATTATTTCTTCTACTGGTACTTTTTTAGGATTTAGTCCGAATTTCATACCTTTATCAAGGATTTCCTTTTGTTTATTGGTTAACTCCTTTTTGCTTAAATTAATAACACTTGGTCCTGGGAAAAGTTTAGGTTTATACGTTTATATATATATTTTTTTAATTTCCCTTTTTAATTGCAAAAAAATTTGGTTTAACCTTTCCCTCGATAATCTTCAGATATGTTCAAAAGAATTTTTGAAAATTGATATAATTTGTAGGAAATCATACGCATTAAGAAAACAGCAAAGGATATTTTAAAAAAAAATCTATGTCTTTTACAACTTGTGATCTCTGGAAACATTTATCTTTCATATTTATATTTATAAAACATTTTTTATTCTTTTTTTGTCGTTTGTAATTTTTTCCCGTTGAGAAAGGCTCCCGGACATGGGGCCAAAATATTCGGAATGTTTAGATTATTTTAGTTAAAGTATAGTTTTGTTTTTACATTTCGTTTTTCGTAAATGGAAAAGCAGTGGGGTCTAAGAAATTATTTACGTCTGGACTACGGGTGGCAAAAGACCAATAGAATTTTAATATTTTTGAATTTAGCAATAAAACATGCCAGTATAATTACGCAACAAAAGTTTTTAGGAAAGTGTAAAGTAAGTATTATATTTCCAAAATCGTTTCGTTTCAAGTATCATTTAAATACATATAATGAGACTAATCACATGAGAAAGATAAATTTACTGAATTTAAACCATGTGCAGAAAGTTAAACAGTGTCCAGGAATCACAAGTTGTAAAAGAAATAGATTTTTTCAAAAATATCCTTTGCGGTTTTTAATGCCTATGATTTCCAACAAATTATATCAATTTTCAAAAATTCTTTTGAACATGTTTTAAGGTTATTGAGAGAAAGGTTAAACCAAAAATTTTTGCAATTAAAAAATAGAACATGAAAAAAAAAATATATATCAGCGTATAAACCTAAACATTTCCCAGGACCAGGTGAGATTAATTTAAGGAAAAAGGAAATTCTTGAAAAAGGTACAAAATTCGGACTAAATCCTAAAAAGGTACCGATAGAAAAAATATTTTCAAAGATTGAGACAGGGATTCATGTGTTTTCAAAAGGTGTTAATAATGTAGATGATTTAAGACTGGGAGTCGTTAATATGTTCAATATTTCAAGAAAACCTTAAGAACAAATATACAAAAATGTGAAAGATTAAAAAAAGATGATTCTCTAATAATAACGGAAGCTGATAAGAGCAATACGGTAGACTGAATCGTTTTCTTCTGTTTTATAGAGACGTTTTTCCACCAAGTCCCACCACCAAAACGGAGTATATCATGAAAATGAGGTTTTATCGCTTTATAAATCTTGAAAAGTCTTATTTGGCTATATTCCGTGGTATGTCTAGCTTTTCTATTTAAAATTTCAATAATAAAATATAATGCAAGAATCAAATTATTATAAATTATCTTTTTTCTTCAGGTAGCCTACAATTATCAAAACAGCAGATTATTTGTGCTCTAAGCATCTTGTGCTTATGTATTATGCTTACATAAGCGCTTATGTAAAGCATTTTGCTTTCATATGTAAGCTAATAACAAAAATAGAAAATCAGAAATGATATATATATATATATATATATATATATATATATATATATATATATATATATATATATATATATATATATATATATATATATATATATATATATATATATATATATATATATATATATATATATATATATTTTAGGTATAAAATTAATCCGAACAGCCCCATTAAGAGGTCTAAGACCTAAATAATATTTTTATTGCATAATATTCCAGACGTTTTACCTTGGTAGCACCGAAAAGCACTCAGTTTTATTTTACTTTTTAAAATTCAGGGGAAGACAGGTTCAAACCTAGGATTCCCATGTGAACTCCTATTCAACTGGATTATTATGCAACAAAAATGTTGTTTGGGTTTAACGCCTCTTAATGAAGCTGTTCGGATTGTTTCTATATCTGATAGTCCCTGCACCACCCCCTATAAACATTAATAACTCCTGAAAAATTTCATAAGAAATGAGATGCCTACTTACCTTTCGTCTATTTTTTAATTTGAATTAAAAGTGTATTATTTCCAGTCCACAGCAAAAGGTGTCTTTATATAGTAAACTATACAGAACATTATATAATAAAAGTCAACTAAACTTTCCCATTAATTTCAGTGTCCCTAAACTTGTTCAAGACACTGCCAATTTGTGACAACGAAGTTGATTATGGATCTCCAGAGGATTTGCGGCGATTGCTTCCACGTTTAGCAGAAACTGCAAGTAAAGTTGCGTCATTTACAGACCCTGAAGCGAGTTTATATGAACAGAACACTCATACTGTAACTTCAATAAGTGAAAAACAAGGTAAGTAATCATCTCTTTCTGACGGCCTCATGAGCACAAAATATTATTTCCTTTCTTAAAAGGAATTCCCACTTTTTCTAAATTGTGTAAAATATTCAGAACAAACTAAGACTGACTATTCAAAAACATGTGTTGCCTCCCAGTATATTGCCCATATTAAGAAAGGCAGGTAGCAATTAACGATTGTCCCTTTGACATTTTGCTTCCCGACATTTCTCTTTTGAATAGTGAATATGCATGAGGGTTGTCGAAAGGGTTTGGATAATAAATGGAAGATTTCAGGGTATATTGATGAAGCTAATGGAAAGTATTGGAAGGTAACCAACCCTCCTTGACAATTTTAGGTGCCCCATCCACTCAACACTGAACTAAATTTTGAAAAAAAAGCTATTTTGTTCAAAATTGTCAAAATATCTAATTACTATACATTTGAGGATTACATAACCCCTCACAGCCCCTGGGATGGGATGTAAGCTATTCAAGCTGCTCCCACTTATAAGGATTTTTTATTGGTAAAAGGGGGTATGCTTGATTTTGGGTCTCCAAAAGGATTAGGATGTTATAGTAAAACTACCAGGAAATATTGGATCGATGTTGAAAAAAAATTAAACGACACTAGATGCATTCTGGTTGTCGAAACGGCGTGTCGGAAATATCTAAGGAACAGCTGAGAGATCCCCCTCCCCTGTCTCCAAAAAAGTTTTCAGGCCAAATTTTAGCAAAATTTTTATTTATTAAGAAAATTATTTTCAATTTAATAATAGGCCAATATTTTATTTTTAATTTAATTTTTATTCATTATTTAAAATGTTTAATTATAACTAATTGGGTTTATTTGGTTATTTTAATTTTTTCATTATATTTAAATTTTATCAATTAATTAATTATTAATTGATTATTTTCATTTATAAACTGCGTGTTCTGCTTAATTTTAATCATAACAATATTTCAGAAATTGCAAAAGGATTATAACCGTTAGATTATTTATTTGAAACTTTGCGCCCGTAAAATTTCTGCGGCTGGGGCTAGTGCCTCCTCTGTCCCTCCCGTAAAACTACCTCTGACATAACCCCATGATCTCACTGTCACGCCTAAAGTTTGAGCCTAACATTTCAGACATGAAAAATAGTAGCATAAAAGAAAAGGTAGTTGATAGAAACTCTCGTATTCCAAAGCTTTCTACCATAAAATTCTAGTCCTTTATTCCTTAAGTTTGAAGCCAGAACTCAAATTGATTATTTTTAGTTTTAAAGTTCGCTGTAAGCGCTGCATCTGCCCATATCGTAAGTACTATAGACATAACTTCACCGTCACACCTAAGTTTTTGCCCGACATACTGATTTTAAGAGAACCTTTTGCTAAGCTGTTCTTAAAGGGACTTTCAGTAGAGCGATGCTGATGAAGTGGATCATTTTTGGATTGAGTGTACAATGCCAATCAGATACCACCCTCTTTTGAGAAAAGCTTAGCAAACAGATCTTGGTAATTGTTTTACAAGTGTAAAAGTGACAGGTGTGATCTTCAGGAGGCATGGCGATGATAAAAGGTATCATAGTAAGTGTAATAATCAGCACACAATTTTTAATTTATATTTACAGTAAAATATGGCAGATGAGGATGGCTTTGTTAGAGTTAAAACTTCATCTTAAATAACCAATATATTCAAGGGGGGGGTACTGGTTAATCCAAATATATAAAAGTATGGTGAAAAGGATCATAACGGAAGCATCTGATTCTATGGGATAAAGCGGAGACCTATTTTGAAAAGGCCAAGTAGAGAACACTAAAGCATAAATAAAAGTAAAAAAAAAAGAAAAGAAAGCACTTTTCTGAAATATTCTTTATTTATTGTAAGACAGATCTGTAAATTTTTTCTATTATCAATCTTATGGAGGGTAATAGGAGCATAGGTAACTTATTGAGCATACGATATAATGTTTACTGCCAAAGACGTCAGAAGGATCTGACAACAGGCAAAGTACTAATAGCTATTTATAAACTTACGATATGGTCAATACTTGCCCTGAAAATTCCTCCCACCCGAACAATAATATTCTAATATCCACTTCTAATCATATTCAACTGCCAAACTTCAGAATATTTCACGCATCCAAAGACCTCATCTCTAAAAAATCTTAAGGTTTTGCAGTCACATGTCAAAGGGGACACACTTTAATTTATAAATCCATGATATATGGACAAAGATCGAATATATTCAAATGTGTTTGTTCTATTTTCAACTGAAATGTATGCATTGGATCTAATTTTAGATGTAAAGACATTTTTACGTTACTCTTTTTTCAGTTTCCTGTGGTTCAGCTATGTTTCTTGAACAAGTAGAGCTTACCACACCTGCCTGCAGTCCTTCACATCATAAAAGCGGGTTCCACTATCTTCTTTCATCTTTGACTACTTCTACATGTCTATTGAAGCACCTAGACCTAAGCAATTGTTATCTTACAAAAATGGACCTTAACTGTCTTGGAGAAGGAATTGTCCTGACAGTATCCTTGGAAAAGCTGACGTTGGTTGGGCTTGAAAGGTATTAACTGTAGCAACTCTTGCAGAATTTAAAAAAATAGTATAATATTTGTCTTATTGAAATGTCTTATTAAAATAGAAAGATTATTTGTATTCTCTATTCATAAGAAAAAGTCTAAATTAAAAACAAAAATAGTCTAAATATGACACATCTCAAAATATTTGAAAAAAAATTTGGCCAATAAGATGCGTCACTAATGATTTCCTGAAACAAGCCAAAATTGTCAAGCCTACTTTATTTCATTCACTTAAATGCAGAAAATCGTAGAACTGCCAAATTGACCAAATAAAATTTCTTTTGAGGTTATTTTTGGCATTCTACGTTTTTTTTAGCAAGTATACTAGAAAATATTTTGGACCTAGCCTTTCGTAAATTTTAAAAAGAAAATTTTGCTTCGTTTAACTGAAATAACAAATTTCCGCTTGCTAATTATATAAGTTTCGCCATTACTAAATACCTCTATCTTTGGCACAAAAAAAGAAAAGTTACGAAGTTTTTCATGGAAAGTATGTGTTGGCTCTTAGTTGTCTGCCATTTATTCGTATCACCTATCCAAGGTCTACAAGTTAAAACTAAAAAACCCAATCAATCCTAAATAGTGTGGCCTCACAAACTAAAAACCTTTATAATGGACTAGATAGACCGATTTTTTATTGTGTCAAAGCCCGCTAAAATTGGTAGTGAAGAGCAGCCAGGGTGTTACTCAGGTCTTTAGACGGTTCTATTCTAATGGTAAATACCCTTCAGCAGTTGGGATTGAACCTCAGTTTGGTTTCTCCCAGTTAGCTTCATTTTCCACGCTGCCACACCGGCGGTGGACTAAAGAGCAATTTCTCCATAGAAACAAGTGCAGTGCTGCCTCTTAAATGTTGTTTTCATTTTTTACTTAGACGTGTCTCATGATGCGTGAACCATCTATTTTTCAAATGATCCATAGCCACATTAAGTTGTCAGACAATCTGTGCACACAGGGATTTGTGATTTTCAGTATATGTCCGTTTCATCAATGCTCTCTGCACATGCAATTGACTTCTGGAGGTGTATAATTCCACGACTAGTAAAATGTGGAAAAGAGCATACAAATTACTAAACTGGAGATAAACGAATAAGCTCCTTAAATTGGTTGACTCAAAAGTAGGTTAGCCATATAAAAAATCTACTACTACTCCTGCCAAAAACTCACCAGAGCACCAAGCCACCCAGGGCCAACATGTCTACGTAAGCTCCTCTTCCATACCAAGAGAACAGGAATAGAACTTTTACGAACACGTACTGAAATATCTTAATCTGACCAAATACAAAAATTAATATTAACAAAAATTAACCTTTTAATTAATTAAAAATTAACTTTAAACAAAAATTAAACTAAAGGACTGAGTTAGAGCATAAAAAATTTTGAAATGACATCCACCGCCCGCCAATAGAAGCAGTGGCTGTTATTACTTCGAGTGACCATTATCTCCTTTTTTCTTTCCTTGTCTTTTCTAACTGCGTCCCAATCCAAATAAAGTTGTTTGAAGCCCTTATTCTACTGTGATAATAATTTTGACATCAATTAATCAGACTTATTGTGTCTGCTACATAGGAAACACGAGCACCAGGAATTCTATGAACATACAAAGAAAAAAAAATATCTATGATTCCTTTGAATTTCCTTTTCCATTTTGTACATTGTTTTATTTCATTTTGGGACGACAGAATTTTAGGTTAATAGTGCAAAAGATGAAAAACATAGAATAAGAAAATTAATTGACTTGTACTATAATATGGTCATATGTGACGTGCTACATTTGTTTATAGCTTTGATCAAGTGACTCCGATTTTACAAGGCTTAAGTGCAACAAAGACCGTATCTGATGTTGATCTGAGTTCAAAAAAAATTTCAATTGACGACTGGAGCTTGCAGGCAACAATCAAATATTTAAAAAATTCAAGGATCTTAAAGAAGTTAAACTTAATGGGATGGAATGGAAATTTTGAGGTAATCCTTTTACATACATTTTTCTCTTTGGAGTTTCTTTTTCTCTTTCAAATTCTCTGTTTCGTCTTTCTTTATCTTTTTTACCTCTTTCTCTATATGTTTTACCGATAATGTGTGAAACAATGCCAAAGATCGTTCTTTTTGACCATCCATCTGAGGCCAAGCAAAAAAAGGTTGTCCCCAGGTGGGGTCAGAAGGAAATACTTCAACGAAATAGTAAATTCACGGGAGGCGTCAAAAAGTAAAGATATGAATAGAGTAGAACAAAAGCCGAACAAAATGGAGCATACACTAAATTTTATACAAGGATCTGCTTGGTCATAACTCAAGATCTTGAAGGTGAATACTAAGTAGGGTTGCCAACTAGTGACAAAATAATTTTCTAGATTTTCGTTATTTTATAGTTGATTTATAGATTTTTTTTTAATAATCTAGTGATTTATGTGGAATTTCGTGATTTTTTTTTTGTTTAGGCGATATAAAAATTACTGGAAATAGTGATAAGACACTGGGGGTGGCAACTGTGTTACTAAGGCGGTCTCTTTTCAGGCAAAATTGCGAGAAAGATGGCCACATGCTTGAAAAACTATAAGTGAAGAGTGATCCTTGCCAATCATAAACAAAACTCTAAAAGAAGGAATTTTAATAGCAATATATGAATCGAGAAAATCCACTTTTATGGCGATCCCAAACATATGAGTTTATTAATTTACATTATTTACATTAGTTATAAGCATAAACTCCCACCAAAATTTACAAAGTATACGAAAACATTTTTAATAATGAGTAAAGGGAAAATCCTACATAAAAAGAGGAGCAATCTAAAAAAAAGATAAACAATCAAATTCAGCTGATCTGAGAACCAAGAGAAAAAAAAGTCAAAAGTTTTGGACAAAAAGTCAAACTTCAGTGTAAAGGTCGAGGAATTGAGGAACGCAGGCCCCCCATTTACAAATATTCTGTTTGTTTTCAGTTTTAATGTTGCTCCTTAATTTAGTTGAAAAATTTGTTTGATTGTTTGTAAAACCTTGTATTGGCCCATGCAATATATTACGTGTGATACCATCAGCATAAATACCTGATTACTAGCTGTTAAATTCTATAGGATATTTAAATAATTGTAAAGTGACTTTTCCATGTTTCTGCTTAAGAATAAAAATGTTGGATTGTGATTAAAATGTTGACCAAAATTTTGATATTTAGTCAAAATTTTTGATTAACAGTAGCTTTCCTGAATAAATCATTAATAATGATTTAGTTTTACTTTATAATTTAGAAAGAACGAATATTTTGCGTATCTTTTGTACGTAGCTGAAGCCATCGAGACTTTTTCAATAGGGCAGCCTACTCTGATGTTTAAATACGATATTTACATTGAAACATTATATCAAACAGTTCATGGTAACCAAATGTAGTAAGTAGCGACCCGGCTCAATAGTAACCGAAACTCTAAAAAATCGAATTTTGATACCAATAGTTACATCAAAAGAATCGCACTTTAATTCTGATTTTGAATACATAAGTTTCATCAAGATCAATTATACCCATCAAAAGTTACGAGTCTAAGAAAATTTGCCTCATTTTAGAAAATAGGGGAACACACCCCTAAAAGTAATACAATCTTAACGAAAATCACACTACCAGATTCAGCGTATCAGAGAACCTTATTGTAGATGTTTTAAGCTCTTATCTACAAAAATGTGGAATTTCGCATTTTTTGCCAGAAGACAGATCACGGATGCGTGTTTATTTGTGTGTTTGTTTGTTTTTTCCCTGGGGTGATTGTATCGACTGAGTGCTCCTAGAATGTCGCGAGGGGCTCATTCTAACGGAAATGAAAAGTTCTAGTGCCCTTTTTAAGTGACCAAAAAATTGGAGGGCACCTAGGCCCCCTCCAACGCTCATTTTTTCCCAAACGTCACCGGATCAAAATTCTGAGATATCCATTTTATTCACCAAAGTCGAAAAAACCGAATGTCTTTAGGGACGACTTACTCCCCCGCAGTCCCCGTGGGAGGGGCTGCAAGTTACAAACTTTGACCTGTGTTTACATGTAGTAATAGTTAATGGGAAATGTACAGGCGTTTTCAGGGGGATTTTTTGGTTTAGGGAGAGAGTTGAGGGGAGGGGGGTTACGTTGGAGGATATTTCCATGGAGAAAATTCTCTTGGGGGAATAAGTTTCTTCCCCCATGAGAAGTGAAACTCTCATGTCTCATTACTTTCTACTGGAAGTAAGGAGCAGCATTAAAACTTAAAACGAACAAAAACTATTACGCATGTGAGGGGTTTACCTCCTCGTTATACCTCACTCTTTACATTAAAGTATTTTTAGTAATTTCAACTAATTATTCTATGGCCTTTGTGATTCAAAGGTCATTCTTAAGGAATTGGGATAAAATTTAATATTTAGTGTAAAGAGCGAGGTACCGACGAGGGTTGAACGCCCTCATATACGCAATAAAAACATACGAAAATAGAAGTAACAAGTAAGTTAGTTCGTAAGTTACGTATATTTTTTTCAAATGAAAACCTTTGTAAAAAATTAAAGTTCTAGTTGCTTTGTTAAGTAATCGAAAAATTGGAAGGCAGCTAGGCCTCCTCCCTCGCTCCTTTTTTCTCAAAATCTTCCGGTTAATTGCAATTAATTAATATGCAAATTTCGTTTTAATTATTTATGTACGGAGAGCCAAGATCAAAACACGCATTAATTAAAAAAAGTCCAGAAACTAAATAAAAAAACAAGTTTTTTAAAATGAAAGTAAGGAGCAACATTAAAACTTAAAACGAACAGAAATTACTCCGTCATGATGCCCCACCTCAATTTTTCCACTTCTGTGCTGGTAGGCATATGTATGTGATATTTTATACTACATAGAAAATTTTTTGCAGCTGGAGGGGCACTATTACCCCTCCCTATTACCAATAATAAAGCGTAAACAAAAAAATTCCCGGGAATTAAAAGGGATTTGATATGTGTTCTACATTCTACATTTCCACATTTATCGCAAGTCTTTCCTTGCGAAAAGGCATCCTTTGAAAGCATCTGCACCCATTTATACAAAATGACCCATGGCCCCTCTTTCATAATAGCCAGTGGGCACTTAAACACCCCTTTATTTTGCTTGATGAAATGTGAACCAAATCAATTTCGTTACACAAAGCTTTAAAATAAATATCCGTAATGTTTTCTGAAATGAGAAGGGAGGCACCACAGCACCATTATTCAGGCTTAGTGTAAAGGAAGGGAGATGAGAGATTAATTCCAACTCCCTTCTCCTGTACCCCTTTCTATGTTTATCCAAAGGTTCATGGAGACTTAGACATTTTGGGGATTTAAATATGCTGTTTAGGTAAAAGCCTTCCACTTCTACAAAATAACCCGCCACTCTCTCATAAAAGATTATTCAAAATTTACATAATCAAACAGTTCGTGATAAAGAACTGTAGTAAGGAGCGATCTGGCTCAATAGTAACCAAAACTCTAAAAAAAGGAATTTTTATAACAATAGTTACATCAAAAGAATTGCATTTTAATGCTAATTAATATATAAGTTCATTTTGATTTTATATATATAAGTTCATTTAATTTTAAATATATAAGTTTCATTAAGTTTAGACTTATCCATCAAAAGTTAAAAGCCTGAGAAAATTTGCCTTATTTTAGAAAACAGGTGGAAACACCCCTTAAAAGTCATAGAATCTTAACCAAAATCACACCATCAGATTCAGCGTATCAGAGAACCCTACAGTAGAAGTTTCAAGCTCCTATCCACAAAAATGTGGAATTTTGCATTTTTTGCCACAAGACAGATCACGGATGCGTCTTTATTTGTTTGTTTTTCTTCCCCTGGGGTGATCTTATCGACCCAGTGGTCCTAGAATGTCATTAAAGCATTCTAATGGAAATTGAATTTTCTAGTGCCCTTTTTAAGTGACCAAAAAATTGGAGGGTACCTAGGCCCTCCCACGCTCATTTTTTCCCAAAGTCACCGGATCAAAATTCTGAAATAGCCATTTTATTCAGCAAAGTCGAAAAACATAATAACTATGTCTTTGGGGACACTTACTCTCCCATAGCCTCCGTGTAATGTTCCTCCCGCACAAAATCCTCAGCGCCCCCGGGAAACTAACCCAAGACAATTCCATCTTTACTGCAAGTTTCCCCGCAGAACATCTCTTTTCGATGGTTCCACCTAAAAAATTCTCCTCAGAATACTTTTATTTTTAAAAAGAGCAGTCATTTCTTTTATTTCTGATCGTTTTTTCAGGTCTGCAGGAAATCCTCCTATATGGAATATTTCTCCTGTACCCCCCCCCCCTAAATGGAAAGTTTCTCAAACGTAAAATTCCATAAGGAGAATTTCTCCTAGTGATAATTCTTTAATAGAGAATTTCTCCTTGTAATGGATCCCCCATGGGGAACTTCTGACACGAAATACCCCCCCCCACATCCTCTCCACAAAATGCTCAAGATAAATCCAACCCCATTGGAAATTCTCCTGAACATCTCCACATGCAAAATTAGGTCACCAAAGAGATAATAAAATATATAAAACGAACTTTGTACAAGAATAATAGAAAACTCCCCTGTGTAAAATCCCTGGAAAGCTCCCCTCTCCCACCAATAAATTTATCTGTAGACTACCCCCCCCCCACTCAGGAAAATGTCTGTATACTTCCCAGTATCAAATGGGCTATTGTATGTAAACAATGTGTGAGCTTCATAACTTGCAGCCCTTTCCCCGGGGGCTGTGGGTGGTTTCGTCATTCGCAAACACATATTTATTGGACCTTTCAAATATGCTAAATAAAATCGACATCTCAGAATTTTGATCTTTAGGGAAAATGATTTGGGAGGGGCTTGTTTCCCTCCAATTTTTGGTCACTTAAAAAGACGCTAGAGATTTTAATCTCCGTCCAATTGAGTTTTTTCTCGATCTTCTAGGATGATATTGTCACCCCTGGGAAGAACAACAAAATATATGTATTTTTACATATATATGATGTATTTATTACATATATCTATATATATAAAAATAAGTTGTCTGTGTGTGTGTGGGTCTGTCTGTCGGGTGACGTCATGTTTGTGTGTCAACTGACGTCATGTTTTCAACTGACGAAATTACAGACCGAGACATCGGGACACAAATGACGACCGGGACACCGGCACATAGGGAGTATAAATGACGACACTCAAAGAGAAAGCGACCGGGACAAAAGGAATGTTCGATTAGCAATCACAATCAACAAATCACCGGGACACAAATGACGACCGGGACACAGGGAGTATAAATGACGACCAGGACATAAGTAAAAAAAAACTAAAAAAAACTAAAAAAAAGGTAAAAACTACAAAAAAACTAAAAAGAAAAAAAAACTAAAAACTAATAAAAAAAACTAAAAAGCTAAAAAACTAAAAAAAACTAAAAAAGAAAAAAATAAAAAAGGAAAAAAAATGAAAAATAAAGGAGAAAAGCAAAACTAAAAAAACGAATGTATATACAGACCGGGACACCGGGATAAAAATGACGACCGGGACACAGGGAATAAAATGACGACCGGGACACAGGGACACAACTACAACGGGGACGCCGGGGGGTACAGGGGGATATAAATGACGACTGGGACACCGGGACACAAGGAATATAAATGACGCCCGGGACACTCAAAGAGAAATCACAGACTGGGACACCGGGACACAAATGACGACCGGGACACAGGGAATATAAATGACGACCGGGACACAGGGACACAACTACAAAGGGGACGCCGGGGGACAGGGGGATATATAAATGACGACGGCGACACAGGGAATGGTCGATTAGCAATCACCATCAACAAAGCTCAAGGGCAATCATTAGAATCATGAGGTATAGATCTGAATACGGATTGTTTTCCCATGGACCATTATATGTTGCATGTTCAAGAGTCGGTAAACCTGACAATCTCAGGTGGGACATAGGGACACAACTACAATGGCGCGTAACTAATATGGCGCGTAACGACTTACGCGCGCGGGGGGGCTTGGGGGGGTGCGAAGCGCCCCCTCCAACTAGGTATTGGGGTGGCACGAAGCGCCACCCCAACAGCTAGTATGTAATAAATACATCAATGATGTACCTTCTGGCAGACTTTTTGGGGGTGTTTCGCTTTTTTTTGAAAATCAGGCAAATTTTCTCAGGCTCGTAGCTTTTGGTGAGTAATACTAAAATTAACGAATATCATATGTTTACAATTAGCATTAAAATCCGATCCTTTTTATATGTATCTATTGCTATGAAAATTCCGGTTTTTGGACATTCAGTTACTATTGGGCCGAGTCGCACCTTACTTACAGTGTGCTACCACGAATTGTTTGATTCTAGATATTGACGAAAGTAACAGCAAACGGGATGAACTTTAAAACATCAAAGGCGTAAACTTGATCATTAATATGCTGAGTCAGACTATAACATAAATAAATTTATCTAATTATTATGAGGATTATTAGAATTCCTATTAATACAAGAAACAAGATAACTTAGAACCTCTCTTTATTGAAGCAAAATCTCGGCCAAATAATATTCCTTTGACAAATAAAGCTGCTTTTGTACCCTCTATATACAAGAAAATTCACCACAGAAAAGGTAAATGAAGGGGCGCCAATTGACGACAAACAGGGAGAAATAATTCTATCCATACTTTTTTTTGCTCCCTCCCTGCTAGTATTTACTTTTGTTGGGTGATGACACTGTGAATGCATGATTTTCTAAGAGTGTTAGCCTTAACAAGTTTGCTTCTCGTGGCTGATGCATTTGTTCATTTAATATAAATGAAACTTTTGTCAAGTTATGTTATTTGCAAATGTCTTATGTAGAACAATAATATTGCCGATTAAGAATTACAGCTAAGAATAAATTATGACAAAAGTAGGCAGGCTAAGCTTGAAAATTCAAATGGAGAAAGAGTAAAGGACATTTAATCTTCCCACAAGGAAAATATATTCCAAGACAATATTATATGGTACCACAAAGAAAAAATTGAAATTTACTAAATTTTACTAACTTCTACTACTGCTAAAAACAACGCACCGCAGGACCAAGCCAGCCGAGGCCAACAAAACTAAACACACTCCTCCTCTATCCCCTACTATTTAAAGCCTCCCTCTTTACACCCTCTCAGGAACTTCTCGTTTCCTTTAAACCTTTCTTTATGACATCCTCATACCCCAGACAAGGACGACCTGCTTCCCTTTTAGCCCTAGACGGTTGGTCAAAGAGGGTATTCTTTGGCAATCTGTTATCTTTCATCCACAGAATGTGTCCTAGCCATCTCAACCTTATTTCATTATAGCCCTAGAAAGTCAGCCAAATACCCAGAATAAACCGAAGGCAAATTCTCTGGAAAACATCTAGCAAATCTTAGTTCGCTTTTCGGAGCGCTCATGCTTCAGAGCCATATTTGGCCACCATCATCACTGTAGCTTCCAAAATTTTAATGTTGGTTTGCAGACTTATCTTCCTATTCTTCCAAACTTATTTTTTAACTGTGAAAAAACACCCTGAGCCTTGGCTATTCTACTTTTAAAATCTTCATTGCTCACACCGTCTTTACTAATAATACAACTAAGATGAAGCTACCCACCTGATCAATTTTTTCATTACCCAACGTCACCTTTCCATCTTCACTTTTTCCTAGCCGTAGTGAGTTAGAATTATTAACATTAACTTTCAAACCTACTCTAGCACACTGGAGTCGAAAAACCTTAAAAAGTTCATTCATTTTATTCACACTTTCATCTAGGATGCTTAAATCACCAGCATAATCTAAGTCCAGGAGATTGTTTCCTCTTCATTTGATTCCATGGTCTCCCACTGCGTTTCTTGTTCTTCTTAGGACGAAATCCATCAAAATGATCGATATAAAAGGGAAAAGAACACAACCCTGCTTAAATCCTGATGTAATACAGAACCAGCAGTTCACCTCCTTTCCTACCTTAACCGCAGCAGCGTTATTCTCGTAGCAGCACTAATCACTTTAAAACATTTGTCTAATATACCATAATAGGATAAAACCTTTGCTAAAGTTCTTCTGTCAAAAGAATCAAACGCTTGCTCAAAACTAATAAAATTGTGGACCAAAGGTGTTTGACGACTCAGGCACTTCTCAATTGTTAACCTAAGAGTGAAAATTTGATCGACACATCCTCTACATTTTCTAAAACCGCACAGTTCTTCTCTTAAAACTTTATCTACAGCATCTCTCAGTCTAAAGAGTATCATATTACTAATTATTTACTGTCAAATGAGACCAGACTAATACCTCGATAATTACCAAAATCAGTCATATCACCTTTCTTATACAGTGCCTCAATTAAAGTTTTCTAAAATCGTTGGGTACTTCCACTTTTTCAAAAACCATATTTATAATCTTCAGTAGCTTATTTCTAACCTCAGAGCCACCATATTTAAAAAACTCATTTACCACACTATCAGCAGCTGGAGCCTTGTTGTTTTTTAATCCTTTTAGTACTTTCGCTAATTCTTCTTCATAAAACAAATCTTCCTTCGCATCCAAGGTATCAGTAACTTTTTCATTTTCCTCTATATCTTTTCCTGTAACTCTATCTCGTTTTAGCACATTATCAAAATGTTCTGCCCATCTCTCTTTAACTCTTTCTATATAACTAATTGTGGCGTTGTTCTTGTCTTTAACTGGGACAAGTCCGGATTGACTACTCCCTTTCAATTTATTAACATACCAGTGCAATATTTTACTATTATGCCGACTAGCCGCATCTTCCAGATCCTTGGCAATTTTATCTATGGCCCCCACTTCCCACCTCCTTAGTTCATATTTAAATACTTACCCCACTTTCTTTACATTTCTTTGTTTCCACATGATTTATCATTCAGATAATTCTTGTAAAAGCTCCTTCTCCTCTCTATCAAACATAAAAATGTTTTCACTAATATTCCTTGCTGCAGTTCTGACTTTCTTCCCTAAGACACAATCAGCAACTTCAAATAGTGTTTTTTGAAAATTCTTCCAACCATCTTCCACATTGCCAAATCTTAAACTGTCTAGTTTAGTATTCAACAGTTCCTGGAAGGTTTCTCTGAAATTCTTATCCTGGAGTCTACAAACATCATAACTTCCAGGGAGGTAGTTACCCTTCCGAATTATCAGCTTTAAAGTAACCCTAAACACCACTAAATAGTGATCTTCCCTTTTTACATCAATAACAGCCCTCCTATTTACCTTAGTATCTTGTTTTAATCCTGTCAGTCTTCAGTTTTCTATAACATAATAAGGTTTGCTGTCTTGCCATCATGTGAATACCATGCTAACTAACTGAACATTTTATGACAAAATGCCGTATTGGTTATAACTAGATTGTTATACCTACAAAATTGCAACAGTCAGTAGCTATTAACTGTTTTATTTTCCAACACCTAATTTACCAAGGCTAGGATGCTATCTATTCCTATTTCTACCGACCTGAGCGTTCAAATCTCCTAGTAAAAACACCATATTCCTACCTGGGACACTGTCTATTTCCTCCTGTAACTGTAAGCAAAATTAATCTGAGTCACTAGTATCTCCGTCAGTTGGCTCCTAATTGATACTCTGAACTTTTTTAACCATAAAATTAGCTATTAGTATTCTATTATTGATACCTCCACAGCCTAAACAAGACTTAGAAGCTTCTTATTCATGAGAGCCCTACTCACTGTCTATGCACCCCCTCCTTCCTGCCTGAGTAAATTAATTCTATGTCACCTAATTCACGCTTCCTCCTTTGGGATATGAGTTTCTGAAACTCCTAATAAATCCAATTCGAATCGTCTGAATTTATCAGCCAAAATGTCGATATGATAGTCATTTTTAATGTTGTAACATTCCACGTTCCATTTTTAAATCTAGCACCACAAGGGTAACTTAAATAAATCCACATACAAAAAAGAAGATAAGAAAACTTATTTACTTACCAAATTTACCTAAGGTTTATTTCAATCTTGGTAATATAGCATGTTAATTAGCCGCTGAGGATAAACGAATTATCTATTGCATGACTATCTAAAGCCAAGAAAAGGAGAGACCTGAATTTTCTTTTGCTGGTCGAGTTAAGCCTTTCTACTAGTGATTAAAGGAGATAATGTTAAATTCTTAAAAAGACGGCATTAATGTTGTACATTCGTTGTACTTTGTTCGTTTTTAGTTGTAGTAAATCTTATCCTATCTTTTCAAGAACGTAACAACATTGGCGGCAGTGGCCTCATATTTTGAAAACTCATCGCTCGAGAGTCTTGACCTCTCCAATTGCAAGTTTCACGTAAAGCTTCAACGACCCGAAAAAGAGAATCCAAGAATAGTGTCAAACCCACAAAACGGAAACAACCCCAAAAATAGTGCATCATATACAGACGAATACAATGCCACTTGCCAAAAAGTGAAACAGATCTGCGAGTCAAAGAAAAATTGGAAATATCTCTCAAGATTATCCCTTGAATCAACTGAAGTGTTTCTGGTAGCAAGTGATGAAAAGAAAATTCTTATAAAAGGACCAGACATGCCTGTTTTTCTTTGTTATTTTACAAATCTGAAAGAGCTGAATTTAAGTGGGTTTAAATTTCACAAAACGGATGCACTGGCTCAGGTGCTTGCCCACAAAATGATTTCGCTCAATGACCAAGCATCAAAAAAGTTTTTTATTGAAATTTCAAAACACTTTGGGAGCTCTTTAGAAACGCTGTATATAAGCAACTGGAATTTTACATGGGCCTGTCCTGAAGTGACTCACAGTGCTATCATAAAAAGTTTGAAACAGTGCCGAAAACTGAAATCAATTTTTGCCAATTCTGTAGTATCTGAGACTGTTCCAAAATTCTCACCGATAACTTCCTTCATAGCAGGAATGCCTAAACTAATCAAACTGTCATTGGAATGGTGTCAACTAACAAACACTGACGCAATAGTTGTTGCTTCGAAGCTGATTAAATATTGGAAAGGCGATTTACTTCATATCCAAACAAGATTTGTTAATGACGATTTTGTTGATACTTTTCTTCGGCTTTTGAAGCTTACGGGTAGATTCCGCGTGGAAAGTTTAATGCAAGGTCAAATCAAGATCACCCGAAAACACTTTTGTATCAGCTACTGCAAGACTAATAATAAATAAATTATTTTGTAAAATTAACCGTTTATTGATTAGACAAAACTTAACTAAAATAACACTTTTTTGGCTTTCGTAGCTTCCGGGTAGATTCGCGTAGAGATTGCCAAATCACAGTAGTGCGAGGCAGTGTAACAGTCAGGTAACAGAAATAATAATAACAATTTATTTATGCCCTCTTTACATACAAAAGATATAAACAGAGAGGTATGAAAAGAAAACTGAAAATAGTTGTTTTCTTCTTTTTTGCACAGAACTCAAAAAATAACTCACAAAACATAACTCATAAACATAACTCATAAAACAGCACCCATAAACATATGCGCATAGAGATCTATTTTATTACAGAAATGACGATAAAACTGTTTTTCCATTAAATGAGACAGTTAAGGGGAACATTTATTCTATTTTCTCTAGATCGTCTGAGAAATCGGTCGTATTATTGATCCGTTTTAACAGTAATATAAAATATTCCAAATTTTCGTATAATATACCTATTTTTGAACCAAAGTGGAATTCCGAGAAAATATTTACAAAACCGGAAAAAGTAAACATGGATACGCTTTTTATAACTTTTACTCAAAAACTTCAGAATGGAACAATGAAAAATACACGAGATGCAAACATTGAATTATAAATTATAGTAAGTGTTTGTTTATGAAAACGACCTTGCACCCTGACTAGCAGGCCATATATTTTTCATAAGTTTTTCCAACACAGATGATAACTCCAACTCCCGCGTAGCTTTAATTGACGGACCGAAAGGCATCCTAAGGTAGTTAATGGAATCTTTATTAATAATATTAAGTGATCCCACCCTAATTGAATGATGCTTGATATCACTTTTACTATTCGCCAACAGGAATTCTGTTTTAGAAGGTTCAATCTCTAATCTTATCTCTCGTTGATGTGAGTGTAATATATTAACTGCATTCTGCATTGATATTAAATTATCCGAGAACAACAAAATATCATCAGCATACGGTAATTGTTTTTTAATCTTATGGTAGTGCTCCAATATTTCTAGAATTATTGGGTGTACATTTTAAACCCCTACACCGCTTCGAAAATCCAACTGTTGATCCCATTGATAAATAAGGAAGTAAAAATTTTTCAAATAATTTACTAATAACAGAACAAAGTGTTATAGATCTATATGATGAACAATGTGAAGGATCTTTGCCCTTCTTGCCTATACAAACTACTTTACCTTCACCCATCAAAGAAGGGACATAATGATGGGTCACTATTATTTGATATAATAGTGTAAGATGCTCTAGTAATTTTATAGTACCATACATTAGGCTCTGATAACAAACCATCTGGACCTGGGGCCTTCCCACATTTTAGTGACCCAATTTGAGTCAAAATCAAAGATGGAGTAAATTAAACTAGGTTTTAGATGGTTTCAGCTGAGAAAAATGCTTGTACAGCAATTCACGATACCTCAATTCAGTTGATGTAGAATGGATGAAAAGACTGAGGGAAAGTGTACATACCATTGATCTAGCGGGATTTGGTCTGATAAATCAGCTGATGACTGTTTTAATTTATTAACCTCATTATAAAGTAACTTTGGATTATTCCTGATCTTGGTTGATATATCTTTTACTTGTTGTTTCTTCCAAGTTACCACTAACTTTATCTAATTCTTTTTTGTTGATTTAATAATCTAGAAAAAGGGGCCATTTCTCGGTTGGTCTAATTGATCCAAAATACCATAACATGGCTGATGTTTCTGTTTTGCTTCAGGCAACCCTGGAATAGCAGACCATCCCTTTTTGTGTGTGTTTCTATGCACTCTAATAACAGGAACCGCAACGGAAGCCGCAACTTTCATTGCATGAACTATTTCAGCCTAATAAATATCTAATTCCAACGAATGAAATTTTTGAGACTCTGACAGGAGGTGAAAAGGAATTCTAATTCTACTGAAAATAAATATCATCTAATACGCACTGACATAAGTTTACGTCTATTCCACCCCAAAGCTGCTTCTGAAACCATTTTGGACTACAAGGCCTATGGCAAAACACATTTAAAACAACATACACTTCAAGGTGATAATGATCACTAATCAAAATTTCCTCTGACACTTTAAGAAGAGACTTTTTTAAACATTCAAGATCTGAAATTATAAAGTCAAAATTTGCCACGCTGCCTGAATTATGAATATAAGTAAAATTTTGCTACTCGCTGCCACTGATAGATCTTTTGGAAGTGATGATAATAATATCTGGGACCACGGTAAACTAGGAATAGTGAGGTCAGTGTTATAATCACCACAAAGTAAAATGGCTTTGCCAGACGCTCGTATTTTATGAGAAATTTTTGAGACACTTACACATGCTTTGGCAAAACGTTCGTTAGATTGTTCGTTTCTGTAATTACTAGGCATATAAACTGCAAAAATAACTGTATGGCCTAGATCAACTGCAACAAAAGTATCATTGGTTTCAAGGAAAACACACCTAAGACTCTTTTTTACTCCAATCATAATTCCGCCAGAGGGGGGAATCACCTGTGATTTTTGCGGAGCGGAAGAAGAACTCATGGTCACAAAAAACTTCTAACTGATTACTTTTAACGCCAGTTAACTGGTGCTCAACTACAAACACTATTTCGAATGAAATGTGACCCATTTCTTGTTCTTAAATTAAATAAAAAAAACAAGTTTTTTGAAATGAAAGTAAGGAGCGACATTTAAACTTAAAACGAACAGAAATTACACCGTATATGAAAGGGGCTTTTCCTCCTCGACACCCCGCTCCTTACGCTAAAGTTTTTTATTGTTTTAAAAAGTAGAGTTGCGAGAAAGAATCAAACTTTAGCGCACGGAGCGGGGTGTCGAGGAGGAAAAGCCCCTTTCATATACTGAGTAATTTCTGTTCGTTTTAAGTTTAAATGTCGCTCCTTACTTTCATTTCAAAAACCGTTTTTTTTTTATTTAATTTATGAAAGTTTTTGAATTAATGCATGTCTGATTTTGGCTCTCCGTACATAAACTATTAAAATGAAATTTGCATATTAATTCTTTTTTTGGCTAAATGGCTTTCTCTTAGTTTTGATCAGACGATTTTGAGAAATAAGGGGTGGGGAAGGAGGCCTAGTTGCCCTCCAATTTTTTGGTTACTTAAAAAGGCAACTAGATCTTTTAATTTTAACGAACGTTTTTATTAGTAAAAAAAAATACATAACTTAAGAATTAACTTACGTAACAAACTTTTATATTCTTATATTTTTGATTATATGTATGAGAGGGTTGGTCCCCTTGTTAATACCTTGCTCTTCACACTAAATCTTGTTTCGTCCCAATTCTTTAAGAATGACCCCTGATTCAGAAAGGCCGTAGAATAAATTGTTGAAATTACTTTAAAAAATTTTAGTATAAAGAGCAAAGTATTTATCTCCTCATATGTACCCTAAGTAATCAAGCATTTATGTCTTCTGGTATTTAAAATTATTTAAAAGACAATTTTATCAAACCATTATTGTATTTTATCTTTTTGTAGCTCACCTGCTGTGCAAACGCACTGATACTTGTAGATAACCAGGAATAGCAGATCTACCGATACCCTTGTCACAAGGCTATTGGGTACGACTGGTCCTCAATGAAAAAGAAAAAGAAGTCTATAATTGAATTCTATGATTAAGTTATATTCAATAATTCTCAGCAATCTCAATATAATATAGTATAATTCTCAGTAAATTTTCGCCTCCGAAAGTAAGGCACTTAAGCAAATATTTATGGCACTGTACTTGAAGGACTTCAAAAGCGATTGAAGCCATAATGATGTGCATCATTTTACGATGACTTTGAATTGCTGTAAAGAAAAATCCAGTTCAGATTGAACAGAGCAAGCTTTTGTGGTTATATTCGCAGTTTATGTTTAAAATCCCATAGTCAAAAATGCATAAAAACAACAGATGATGTGAAATTCCAAGTATTATGCACCAAATTAAAGTCTACATCTTGAAGTTTTTAACTACGTTTGATAGAAAAAAAAAAACATTTCAGAGAATGAAATCTAATATCATTAATTCCGTTATTTTTCAGCTGGTAAATTACTCTTTTAAAACACTTTAGACAAATCTCAAAATCGAACAAAGTTCTTTAGTTTTTCAAACTGAATGCTCATTTACACATTGCGGATATCCATGCAGAAATCCGTCCGTATCTTTTCGAACAATGACCCAGAAAAAGCTACGTTTCAAGGCAGAGTTTACAAATAAATGCATCAGCGTCACCTAAGTTTTCAAGCTGAGAGCAAGTTTAACCTAAAAATTGATTAAAATTAGGTGCGGTGCCAGTATCTGTCATCAAAACACCGAGAAGGATATAATGTTCTTACCCTCCCCTGAAAGCTGTTCAACAAAAGAGAGCCAAAGGATACAATTTTTCATGGTTTTCTTATAGTCTGGATGAGTAGTATCATGGAAGCTGGGGTAACCTTAAATCAATGTTATAAGATCATGAAATTTCTGATGATCTATTGTTATGGTTTTATTCATTTAAAAACCTTGCCAAGAATCTGTCCCGATTTGAATAAATTGCATCGGAAAGCAACAGAGTTTTTCAAGCACAAAAACGGACGGAATCTCCGAACGGATTGCTAAATCCGAATTTTCAAAATGTTAATACATTATGAGAGTAACGAATTTCGATCATTTATTGGATTTTCTTGAAAACATACATCATTTTTGCGAAAATTATATTTTTGAAGCTTTTTCTTTCATTTATTTTGCCGTAATTTTCATGGTTTGTTAATTGCTTTTTCTGCAACTTTTCCTTTTTTCAAAGTCTTGTTACTTAGGAAAAAGAAAAAAATTCAGTCAAAATTCTTAGCACATTTATTTCCCTTCTTTTTTTGGAGATGGATAAAAAAAAATAATTAGAAAAGTGAAAATAAAAAGAAATCAGCATTGTATTATACATAGAGGCAGTTCTACATTTATGGGTTAGTATGTGAATCCGAAACGTAAGGAATAGGACAATATCAGCTCTTATGAGGCATTTCAATGAAAAAAAATGAGAGTTTTAATTAATTATTTGAAATATAAAATAAAACAATTAAATCCTAAGAATCCTGGAGCAGATCCCCCTCTACTAAATTCTATAGCCAAACGATAACTGATTTGACCTCTCTAGTTATAGTGCAAGTATTATTATAAAAGCACTAAGTCTTATTTTCTTTTTCAATGATTTCTTTTTCATTCAGAAAATTATGTTCAGTATATGCAGATGTAGATGGTGTATTCATATCCACTTTTGAAGTTTTAAAACAAGAGAATCTAATCTTGAACTGATTGAATTTAGGAAGTAAAATCACCTTAAATATCAAGGGAACCATTTGACCTGAGCAAATGTAGCGAAATAGGAAGCATAGAACATTTTTCAATTTTACAATTAACTAGGCTTATATTTTTACTTGATGATAAGGCTTTAAAAGAAGTTTATTTGGAAAAATATTAATGTGGAACACATAATGAAGTGTGATGGACCCCCATTTTTCTCGTTTCCCTTATGTTAAAAACGAGCATGGATTAACTAAAAAAGACGTCTACTTGAAGTAAAGAGCAAATTTGACACTTCAAACGAGTGACAGCTATAAAGCTACTTCATAAATTATAGTTTCTCCAAATTATTGGGAGGGACTGTCCCCCCCCTCAATGACACCACTCGGCACAATGCATTATTTATTTTTTCATTTTTATATGTTTTTTTTTTTTGTTTTGTTTTAGACCAGGGCACATCGTATAGAAGGAATTGTAGTAGAAACTACAAAAAGAGCTCATTCGATTGAAAATTGAGAGCCCTAATGCCCTTTTTTAATAATCAAAAGTGATTACAGGGCAAACAGCACCCCTCCCACATCCATCAGTTACCCAAACACATCCAATAGAAATGTTGAGACAGCCATTTTGTTCAGCGTAATCAATCGAAGAGCTCATTCGATTGAAAATTGAGAGCCCTAATGCCCTTTTTTAATAATCAAAAGTGATTACAGGGCAAACAGCACCCCTCCCACATCCATCAGTTACCCAAACACATCCAATAGAAATGTTGAGACAGCCATTTTGTTCAGCGTAGTTCAAAGATCTTGAAGTTATGTCGTTGAGGATGACAACACCCCCACATTCGTCAGGGGAAGATTTGAAAGTTACACCCAGAGGGGATAAAAGGTTTTAATGGAAAGGGTGGTCACATAAACTTCGGAGGGGGGCTTATTGGATTGGAAATCAGAAGTTCTAGTGCCCTTCTTAAGATTCAAAATGATTTGAGGACAGCCACCCCCACGTCGTATTTTCCACGAAAACATCCGATAGAAATTTAAAGATAGCCATTTATTTTCGTAGAAATTTCGAAAAAAACTCATTCGATTGCAAATTGAAAAGTGTAATGCCCTTTTTAATAGTCAAAAGTGACTGGAGGAAAACAAGCCCCTCTCACGCCATTCATTTCCCAAAATACGTCCAATCAAAATTTTGAGATTCCTACTTTGTTCAGCACAGTTAAAAGGTCTAGAAATTATGTCTTTGAGAGTGGCAACACCCCCAGAGCCCTCGGTGCCCTCTTAAGACTCAAAGGGATCAGAGGGCATCCACCACCCCACCCCCATGCATCCGATAAAAATGTTAAGATAGCCATTTATTGAAAAATAGTCCAAAGATCACATAAAATGACCTTTGTGGTTGAATATCCCGCAGAATCTAAGGGTTGTCAGTTATGCCCCAGGGGCAAGGTTCTTATCGAAGAGGTGGTCGTTTGAACTTTAGAAGACGCTCATTTTATTGGAAATGTTTAGTTCTAGTTTCTTTTAAGAGTCCAACGTAACGGAGCAACTAGCATCACGCTCCACTGACATTCCCTTTTCCTTAAACGCATTAATTTGAAACTGTGAGATAGATATTTTGTTACCTACTGGTCAAAATTCATATGACAATGTCTCTAGGGTAAACACAATCTCCAGGTGCCCATGGACAAGGACTATGAGCTATGCTCCGGGTATATAAGGTTCTTATAGAACGGGTGGTTGCATAAACTTTGGATTGGACAGAGCCCATTTGATTAGAAGTCGAAGTTTTCAGTGCCCTTTCTAAGAGTCAAATGTGAACGGAGGGTATTAAGCCCTCCAGCCTATCATTCTCCAAAACACATTTGATGAAGATTTTAAGAGAGCAATTTTGTTCAGTATTGTTGAAAGGTCTGGCAATTGGTATATGTTATTGAAAAAGGTATGCTTGTTTTAACTTTACTTTCCAAGAAGACGAAGAGGATTTAGGTGAGCCTTTTAGAGAAAATTTGTAGAAAAGTGTTGAACTAAATCAAAACACGTTATGTGTGTATAAATTGTCAAAACGGACGTAACTCAGGAATAACTATGTATGTCAGTTTGGAAAATTCAGGAAATGATTAGGGAGATAATCAAAATGGCAATTTTTGCATGTTACCGATACTACTACAACTAACACCACTATTACTACCTCTCTACTCCATCCACAACACTGAAGTGAAATTTGAACTAGGTCCAAAGACGCTATGTGCATGTACATTGTCAAAAAAGCGTATCTCAAGAATTGATTTGGGTAGTAAGTCGGAAGTTTGAGAAAATGCTTAAAGGAAAAGATTATCTGACCAAAAGGTAAATATGTGCACACTACTGCTACTACAACTGTTACTGCTTAATTTATTGCAACTAATTGTAAGGCTAAGAGCATTGAAATGAAAATTTCAAGAAGTATATGAGCGTACAGGTTATCAAAACGACATATCAGCAATGGCCAATTTTATTAAGCTGAAACTTCCATTTCCTGATGAAAGGAATGTTCTACTGACCAATAGGCAATATGTTAATATTACTACTGCTACTAGTTTTACCACTATTACTGTAAACACTAATGCTAGTAAAATCAATAGAACTACTGTGACTGCTACTACAACTATGCTTAAGGATATGAAAGTAAAATTTTCAAAGAATTTTAAGGGGAAAGTTGAACTAAATCACAACACATGGTCTTTATGCAGGTAGTCAAACGGGTGTAATAGTACTATCTTTGGAAGAGTTTGGTATGTGAAGTTGACGCTAACAGGACTTGTTGTGAGGGATGTTAAAGTAACCAAAGGAAAATATTTGCATCCTAATGCTACTGTTTCTAATAATGCTACTACTGCTGTTACAACTATTACTAATTCTATAAAAAAATGCTGCCACTAAAGCTCTTGCTACTATTATTAATTCTACTGCTTCTATTGCTACAACTGCTATTAAAAAGTTAGGGTATTAAGGCAAAAAATTTGTGAAGTATAGAAACTATATTGAACTAAATTGAAACACACTAAGCCAATACAGGTTGTCGAGCGGGCGTATCAGAAAGGCTTCATGAACAGTTGATGGTATTAAGCTGAAACTTTCAGCATATTTTGAAGGACATGTTGAAGAAACCAAAGATGTTGTGCGCCAACTGCAACTAATGCTGCTACAACTGTTGCTCCTCAAAGTAAGGTAGGGTATTAAGGCAAAATTTTTAAGGAATACTTAGGGGGATGTTGTACTAAATCGAAACAGAGCCTAAGTATATGGAATTTCAAAAAGGTGACAAAGCAATATCTCAAGACCCACTTATATTTTTAAGTTGGACGTTTAAGGCTAAGTTGGGTGGATTTTTTACTAACCAGAAGGTATTCTATGTATGCTTTTGATACTACCGCAACAGCTACTGTAACTAGTTACACTAAGGGTATTAAACTGAAACTTTTATGGATCGTTTAAGAGGAGTTTCAATTAAACGAAAAAACTATATGCATGGAGGTTATCAAAATGGCATTCAAGCAATACCATAGGCAGTACCACTCTATAATTGCTGGAAATATCATTGAAACTTGTAAAGAAGCTAATTCGATTCAAAATTGAAAGTTCTAGTGCCTTTTTTGAGAGTACAAAGAAACTGGAAGGCATGCAGCCTTTTCTCTCAAGCCCATTCATTTTCTAAGCACATCCAGTCAAAATTTTGATTCAACCATTTTGTTCAAAATAGTAGAACGGTCTAGCAACAATGTCCTTTTAAATATTGGGCCTGTCAACCCTAAACAATTATTCAATTGGACCATTATACTTTGAAACTAAATATTGCTTTAAAACTAAATAAAAAAGCTTTGTGTTTATGATTGCTAATAACACTAGCTCGGCAATATGACAAGTAAAGAGAGTGTACTTGTATCCAAGCTGTCAAAAAGTATAGATAGAATCTTTTGGCAATGATATTAAGTTTTATTTGTTAGGTCAACTTTAGGAGGTATAAAATTAAATTAAAAAATACTATTTGCGTCAGGACTAAAAATTGTTGAAAAAACTTTCCAACATACAAATAGCAAGCCAAACTATGGATTCTTACAGGAAAAAAAACCGAAAAGATAAAATCGATTTTTTTTTTCACGAAAAAGACTCAATAAAAAACGAACAGAAATAAATTTAAAACACCTTTTCCACAAAACAAGTTTTTCAAAGAAAAGTAAAGATCCATATTAAGACAAAAAATAGCAGAAATAAATTCAAATAATCTTCCAAGCGTAAAACTACCACAAATTCCTGTCAATAAATAAATAAAAATTAAAACGAACAGAAATTACAGTAAATAGCCGAGTCGAACTCAAAACGAGCAAAAATTATATGAGTACGAATGATAACCCCGTGCCTTCTCAAGATCAGCACATAATTTGCGCTTCACTAAAAAAAAAATGAACCAACAAAACAAATGGCCATGGATACTCAGTTTAATTTACATATACTGATATTATCAGTATATACTCATAAATATTCACATATACATTAAATTTGATAGTGTTACTTTCTTAAATATACTATGATTTTAGGGGATTTGTTCTCCTTTTTTTCAGAATTTTCCAGACAAATTTTCTCAGGCTCGTAACCTTTGACAGGTAAGATTAAACTTAAAGAAACTTAAATATTTCAAATCAACAACATAAGCTAATTCTTTTGGTATATATACTGGTATCAAAATTTCGTTTTTTAGAGTGTCGGTTACTATTGAGCTCGGTCGCTCCTTACTTACAGTTTGTTACCAGGAAGCATTTGAAACTCTATCTGAAAAATGAAACTTAATATCCTATTTTGTTCCTAATACATTGTATATATGCAATTTTGACAACCTGAGTGAAGTTACTCTTTTTTTTTAGTTCGATAGTAAGAGCAGAAGGAGTTATAGCAGCAGCCCTGAAAAATTTAATTTGATACCCTTAGTTGTTCTTGAAATATAAAAAAAAACGTCATAAAGACAAACAGGATGCACATAATGTCTTTTGACTTAGTTTAAAGCAACAAAAACTGTACTTAAAAGTTTCTACTTCATACCCTACCCCAGTCCTAAGATAACCTGCATGAATATATTGACAACCTGAATGAACGTAAACTTAGTTCAATTCAACTCTTTATTTAGTTCAATAATAGCAATAATAGTAGCAGCAGTACTAGTTGAATTAGTAGCAAAAATGGTATTAATACTGAAAGCCCTGAAAATTTCAGCTTAATGCCCTAACGCGCTGTAGGATTATAGCTATTATACCCTTTTGATAACCTACATATATATAGTGTGTTTTGATTCAGTTCTACACCACACTCACACTCCCTGAAAGCTTTACCCTTAGCATTAGCAACAGCAGAAGTCATAGTAGCAGAAGTAAACGCAGGAGTATTGGGATTAGTATTAGTGATAGCAGTAGCAGAAGTTTCTTCATGTGTTAATACTTTTAACTTACTACTTCAATTTGTTTTTGAAATATTGATGATACAAGAAACATCTCTTTTCCTTCTTTTCTTAAACCAATTTCCAATACTTTCAATAAAGCTATAAATCTTACCCTAGACGTAAACAAACCGTTGCTTGGTGTCGAAAAACTTTATATTCTTTCCTGTGCATTTTTCATATTACTTCATCTCCACGATGACATTCCTAGTCTCCCCAGGTCTCTTCTATTTACTTCATCCTCAGTATCCGATGGGTCGAATTATCAGCTCCATAGTTCTCAGATACTTCAAATTCGGCAAACTTCCGAATAACCTCTGATTTTAGCCCTCTCGTTGCGTTTCATTTTATATGGAATACCCTACCCGATTTGGCTCGAGAATACCACTCGTTTGACACCCTCAAAAGTTTCCATGTATTTTTTTCTTTTTTTTTGCTTTGCGTTGCTTTTTTCTTTTTCTCCTTTTTGTGTAGCATTGATTTGATTCAATTTCATCTTTTTCGTTTTATTAAATTTATTAAAGGTAATTAACATTTTTCTGTTATTGACTTAGTACTTTATTGAAACGTATTTCTTTTCCCCATCTTTTATATGCCTTGGAGCCTTTGTGGGACCAGCACAACGTATTTATGGTATAATTCATTAATTATAAATAAATTTTATTTTATCTATCGTAGGGTATCTATTTTGCACCCTTTTGATAACCTGCATGTACATAGTGTGTTTCAATTCAGCCCAACGTCCGCCTCAACAGTCACAGAAAGTTCCACATTAATGTCATTAGCCTTAGTAGTAGTGATACTAATAGCAATAGCAGTATTAGTACTGCCACTACTTGTAGCAGTAGTATGTAAATAGACCATTTAATTAGTTCTTTATCAATATATGCCTCAAAGTTTTCAATCTAATGTTCGAAGTTTTCCTCGCGATACTGCTGATACACCCTTTCGACAGCCTGCATACACATAGCATGCTTCAATTTAACATCCCCTTCAACATTCATTGACATACTTCTCCTTAATAACCCTAGCACTAGCATTATTAGTAGTAGTAGAAATAGGCTAGTTGTAGTAGTTAGCATATAGCACCGTTTTGTTGATTTAACATCCCCCTCAACATACACTGAAAGTTTCAACTTAAAACTAAAAGCTATCCCTGGGATTTAGTTATTACACCCTTTTCCATTCAATATTTCATTCTTTTTAACAGTTATTTCAATATTCATATTAATATGCTCTGAAATTACCAGCTTAATGCTCTAAGCTAGTTGTTATATATTGATCTGTTAAGAGTTGTGTTGTTAAATATGTATGTGGTCACCCAGTATCAAGCACTTTCATGTCTTTCTTTGGGCAGCCACTTGTATAAATATTATATATTGTATACTTTTGTAATTAAACGAATTGAACTGCCACTTAACCTTTTTATTTTGCAAAGAAATTTCTAATATGGTGCAACTAATGAACGACTTTTTCCACACAAATATTGATGTTACATACTTTGATGAGCTCACAAAGGACTATAGAAAGGCGTTGAAAAAAAGGAATTTATCTGTTCTGTTTTAAAAGTTGATTTTCTAGCTGTTGACGTCATTTATAATATTGCTGCTTGGAAAGAAATAAAGAAAAAGCTCCGATTTTATTGGCAATGGAGCCAGGTAATCGTGGCAGGACTTGACGATTTTTCGATTTTAGTACAACTTCAATTTGAAACTAGTGCCTTCTAGCTAGAAAGAAGCCTTCCAGTGGAAAGTAGAAATATGGTTCAAAAGAACAAAAACTGTTCTTTTGACCATTGTTCAAAAATGGTTCTGAAGAACTAAATAGCTTCAGAGAGTCTTCTCCGACTTTGGCTATAAAGCTGCATTTCAATTCACTCACTTTAAGCTTTGCCTCAATTAGGCTACTAGCGAAAATACTTTTTTTTGGCCCTAAGCGACAATTATGCCCAGGATTCTAAAACATAATCTCATATTCATCATTCTAGACACAAATCCACATTCGCGATAAAAACTGATGAATTTAGACTCTACACTATTTTCTTACACTATTAATAAACTGAAATCGTCAAATCAGGAAAAACAGAGAAAAACCTTGGTGTTGCTCCCCAACACAATGACATATTCTGACTGTTATGGGAACTATCAGGATGTGTAACAAGGTTCTGGTGTATTCCCCCAGAAAAATTTCCACTTGTGGAAAATTCTTCTTCCTAAAATACCCCCTCCAGAAAATACCCCCTTGAAGATTCTCTACGATATAAAAATTGAGCAGACAAAGGATAATTAAGAAAAAAAGAATGAGCAAAAGAAGCGATTGTTGAAATTCTACCTATATTTCAAAATACATGGTGAATGCATGATGAAAATTGAGGAGTGAATCGGGCCAAAAGTGATGAGAACCCTAAAAAAAATGATCTAAAAAAGAAATTTTAGCATCAATCAAAGTTCAAAGTTCAGTATCAATAAAAATTTAGAACTTCAAAGAATCAGCGTATAATACTGACTCCAAATATACAAAACTCATCAAGTTTAGTGTTACCCATCAAAGTTAAAACCTTTGTCAAAACCATTTATCAAGGAACCTTAAAAAAATTCACGATCAGATTCAGCGTATCAGAGATCCCAACTGCAGAAGTTTCAAGCACCTATATACAGAAATGGCGGGATTTCATATTCTTTGCCATGAAGAATGATCACAGATGAGTATATTTTTTCAGGGCTGATAGTATCAAAACCATGGTCCTAGAATATCAGAAAAAGATGCATTCGAAAGAACATAAAAAGTTCTAGGTTCCTTTTTATGTGACCAAAAGACTGAAGGGCAAATAGGCCCCCTACAACGCCCCTTTAACCCCAAGGTTACCTAAACCAAATTTTGAGATAGCCATTGTGTTCATTATCAAACAGTTCGTGGTAGCGAACTGTAGTAATGAGCGACCCGGCTCAATAGTAAACAAAACTCTAAAAAACAGAATTTAATACCAATAGATATATCAAAAGAATTTGACTTTTATGCTGATTTTAAATATATAAGTTTCATCAAATTTAGTCTTACTCATCAAAAATTACGAGCCTGAGAAATTTGGCCTTGTTTTGGAAAATAGGGGAAAACACCCCCTAAAAGTCATACGATCTTAACGAAATCACATCATCGCATTCAGCGGATCAGAGAACACTACTGAAGAATTTTCAAGCTCTTATCTACAAAAATGTGGAACTTAATATTTTTGCCAGAAGACCGATCACGGGTACATGTTTATTTGTTTGTTTGTTTTTTTTCCCAGGGGTGATTGTATCGACCAAGTGGTCCAAGAATGTCGCGAAAGGGCTCATTCTAACGGAAATTAAAAGTTCTAGTTCCCTTTTTAAGAGACAAAAAAAATTGGGGAGCACCTAGGCCCCCTCCAACGCTCATTTTTTCCCAAAGTAAACGGATCAAAATTTTGAGATAGCCATTTTATTCAGCATAGTCGAAAAACATAATAACTATGTCTTTGGGGCACACTTACTTCCCCACAGTCCCCAGGAGAGGGACTGCAAGTTACAAACTTTGACCAGCTTTAACATACAGTAATGATTATTTGGAAATGTAGACCTTTTCAGGATGATTTTTGGTTGGGGGGTTTGAGGGGAGGGTGCTACATGGGAGGATCTTCCCTTGGAGGAATTTGTCATGAGAGAGGAGAAATTCCATGTAGGGAGCGCAGCGGGATTTTCCAGCATTATTTTTAAATAAAACAATGAAAAAAATAAATATGAAAAGCTTTTTCAACTGAAAGTAAGGAACAGCATTAAAACTTAAAACAAACAGAGATTATTACGCATATGGGGGTCCATCTCTTCCTAAATAGCTCCCTCTTTACGCTAAAGTATTTTTAGTAATTTCAACTGTTTATTCTACAGCCTTTGTGATTCATGGGTCAATCTTAAAGATTTAGGACAAAATTAAAGCTGTAGTGTAAAGAGTAAGGTATTAACGAGAAGGAAACCCCCCTCATATACATAATAAAAATATATGAATATAGAAGTTCGTTACGTAAGTTAATTTGTAAGTTATGTATATTTTTTACTAATAAAAACGTTCGTTAAAAATTAAAAATTCTAGTTGCTTTTTTAAGTAACCAAAAAATTGGTGGGCAACTAGGCCTCCTCTCCCACTCTTTTTCTCAAAATCGTCTGATTAAAACTAAGAGAGAGCCATTTAGCAAAAAAAAAAAATAAATAATGCTCAAATTTTTATTTAATTATTCATTTGCGGAGAGCCAAAATAAAAACATGCATTAATTCAAAAACGTTCAGAAATTAAATAAAAAAAAGTATTTTTTTTAACTGAAAGTAAGGAGCGACATTAAAACTTATAACGAACAGAAATTACTCCGTGTATGAAAGGGGCTATTCCTCCCTCAACGTCCCGCTCTTTACGCTAAAGTTATTTACTGTTTAATAAAGTAGAATTGAGAGAAAGAGTAAAACTTTAGCGTAAAGAGCGGTACGTTGAGGGAGGAACAGCCCCTTTCACACACGGAGTAATTTCTGTTTGTTTTTAGTTTTAATGTCGCTCCTTACTTTTAGTTAAAAAAAAAACTTGTTCTTTTTTATTTAATAGTTGAAAAAACCGATAACTATGTACTTAGGGTTAAAAAGACCCCCCCCCCCCAGTGGGAGGAGGGTGGTTTTTGTGCTTGGATTTCCGTAGGGATCTTTATCACAGAGGAACATTTCCGGGGTGAATTTTCCAGGGGAAATTTTACACTAGGGGTTTCAAATTATTTTTAACTGTTTTACTTTATTTTGCCAAATCAATTTTTGTATTATAGAGATGTTCCAGGGAAAGGGGGATTTACAGAGTGATTGAGAAAACAAATTAAAAATTCAAGTCTTTTCCAAATAAAAATATTCTACGTAGAATTTTTCAGGCTGAAATGCCAACAATGAATCTTACGGGGGAATTTCAGAATAGAATTATCTGAAGAAAATTTTACAGTGGGTGATTGGCTGTATTTTATGTGGGAAGAAATTTCCAAGGAGGGGTTTCCAATGGAGGGTGAGCCATATTTACCAGTATTATTTGGAAAATGATTAGTTTTTTGACAAAAATTAAGGACCAACATTAAAACTCAAAATGAACAGAAATAATTCCGTATTTTAAAGGTTGCCCTACCCCCTCCTTAATAAGTTGCGTTTTACGCTGAAGTTTGACTGTTTATTTCAATTTTTTATGATCAGCTACTGAAACACAGGGATCGTTAAATTAGAATGGGAAGCTTTTTTTGCAAGTGCTAAAAGTTTGAGTGTAAAGAGTAAGGTATTAACTACTTTCAAGTAAAAAAAGAAACTTGTTTTTTTTATTCAATTATTTTCAGAAGTGAGAAAAATGCAGTAGCAACGTTCAGTGTGATGTTATTCTGGGTAGTGTATAAAAGATAGTTGATTTATTTTCTATCTAGATAATGGCCTTATATGAACATAGTCAGTAGTTCTTTTGTGTTCTTGCCAAGAATATGGAAAAGGAAAGGCTATCTCTACCAAAATCAAATTGAAACTTTTCAGCTTATTGATCCTGTTAATTGCAAAAAATGAGAGTGAGCTGCGACCGCTAACCACAGAAGATGAAAGTAATGGAAATTAAACTGAAATTAAAACGATACTGAACTACAATTGGGGTTAAACTGAACATAGAAGGCCTATTTATGCTCATAAGAGTTTGAACCATAATCAATCTTGGTCGAAAATCAACGTCACAGCAATAATATCATTCCACCGATGTGGAATTCATTGACATTTCTGATTTCTGACATGTTTTGATCTTAACTCCCTTGTATATCCTAAATATTAGAAAAATGAAAAGAAAGGAGTGGGTAGCATCATCAAATGCTACTTTTGATGATCCATTTTATTTTCTGAAACAAAAAATCAGATGTCGAGGGAACTATATGAAATCATTAATTGATCTCTCAGATTAGTCAGTTATTTGTCTCCTCGACTATGTTCATCACAACAGCTGAACAAAAAAGGAGAGTGACTCCTCTTGTAATTATAACTCTCCTTTGAAAGAAAACCTCAATGAAAATAAAAAAGTGCAGCGTAAAAACGCAATTTTTAAAACATTGTCTTTCCTAAGCCTTCAATAATCAGCGCATCATCTACACTTTATTCAAAGTGATGAGTGAATTTTTTTGTTAAAAAAACTTACCCCAACCTTCTTAAGCTTTTTTACCCACCTCCTCATACAATTTGAAATACCTTTTTTGGGGTGTTTTAGTTAAAAAAATGCTCTTTAGATTAATTTAATTAAGAAAAAAAACAACACATTTACCTCACCCCATTCCATGGATTTAGCAAAATATATTTTGAGAAGTCCAGTGTTCACTCTATAGCTCACCTATCGGGAGCCTTACATCAGCCAGCAGCTAAAACGGGAAAAACGTCACAACATTTTTTATTGTCTTGGGGTCTGTGCGATGCGGCCTAGTTGATCTATTTTCAGATTTTTTGACAATCCACAACAAATTCCTGTGCTGGTGGTCATGAGTGGCTATGGCCCGCTGTCAATGGCAAAAACATAGAATGCTATTAAGCTTAGAAAGTATACCATTTTTATTCAACAATAAAAGTCTAAAACAGTAATTAGAGATTTATACTTAAGTTTTATTAAGACTTTTCATCATTTTAGAAACCTTCATGGCACTATATTTGATTGATTTGAAAATGCCAGCCGTCAACACTCCTTTGATGCTCTGTGACCAACTGGATTGATTTACTATCTTTTCAATTTCTGTAAGTAAAAAAGATCCAGTACAGCAACCAGTAATAAATTATAAGAGTAAAACTATATGGGACATTAAGGGAGACTTGGGCCAAAAAATCTGACTCACCCTCAATGAAATATACCCCTCCCCCCCACAAGAAACTCCGCCGTGGAAATTTCCTCCAATATAAAATACATTCCTCCTTGTTAAATTCTCTCCAGACAGTTCCATCTTCACTGAAAATCTCCCCCCCCACCTTTAAAATTTGTCACAGACGATTCAGACTGTAAAATTCTTCTTAGCATGCTTTCATTTAGAAAAGACTTTAATTTCTAATTGTTTTCTTGATCACTCCGGAAATTCCCCCGTCAGTTGAGATTTTTCCCCAGAAATCCAAATACACCGAAAACAATTCCCCCGGGACAACTCACCATGCAATATTGAGCTGGCAAAGAGAAAATAAGGCAATCAAAAACAAATACTATACAGAAACAACTTGCAAATTTCATAGCTTACAGGCTATCTGATACCAGTTCTTATTAATTTATATATATTTTAGCGTTTTGTTGCTAAAAATGTCCGAAAAGGGGAGCTTTGGCTTCAATCGGTACACGAGGCTAACCATACACGATGGTTAGATTTCGACAAAAAAAGCATTTTATTTTCCTATGAGCTAGAGTTTGTATTTTACTATAAATTTATATTTATAATTATATTTATAAATTTTTTTCTCTTACGGTTCCTCCCCTTTTTCTTTTCTTTTTTCCTTTAATTTTTTTTCCACTCTTGTTTTTCCTTTCCTTTTTTCTCTTTAAGATACGGTATCATCGATATCATCGATATCAATTCTAAAAAATGGAATTTTGATACCAATAGTTACATCAAAAGAATTGCATTTTCTGCTAATTTTAAATATATGAGTTTCATAAAGTTTAATCTTACCCATCAAAAGTTGCGAGCCTGAGAAAATTGGCCTTATTTTAAAATTAAAAAAAACAAAGAAGTTTTTTCAACTGGAAGTAAGGAGCGACATTAAAACTTAGAACGAATATAAATTGCTCCGTATATGAAAGGAACTTTTCCTCCTCAACGCCCCGCTCTTTACGCTAGAGTTTGACTCTTTCTCTTAACTCTACTTCTTAAAACAGCAAAAAACTTTAGCGTAAAGAGCGAGGCGTTGAGGAGGAAATGCCCCTTTCATATACGGAGTAATTTCTGTTCGTTTTAAGTTTTAATATTGCTCCTTACTTTCAGTTGAAAAAAGTCGTTTTTTATATTCAATTTCTGGACGTTTTTGAATTAATGCCTGTTTTGATCTTGGCTCTCCGTACATAAATAATTAAAAGGAAATTCGCATATTAATTTTTTTTTTCGGCTAAATGGCTTTCTCATAGTTTTAATCGGAAGATTTTGAGAAAAAGGAGCGGAGGATGAGGCCTAGTTGCCCTCCAATTTTTTGATTGCTTAAAGAGGCAACTAAAACTTTTAATATTTTACGAACGTTTTCATTAGTAAAAGATATACGTAACTTACCAATTAACTTACGTAACGAACTTCTTTATTCGTATGTTTTAATTGCATATATGAATGGGTTTACCCCCTTGTCAATACCTCACTCTTTACGCTAAAGCTTAAATTTTGTCCCAACTCCCTGAAAATGTCCGTACACTTCTCAATAACCATTACTATATGTAAACACGGGTCAAAGTTTGTAACTTGCAGCCCCCCTACTGGATTGTGGGGGAGTAAGTCGTCCTCAAAGACATAGTTATTAGGAATTTCGACTATGGTGAATAAAATGGCTATCTCAGAATTTTGATCCGGTGACCTTAGGGAAAAAAAATGAGCGTGGGAAGGGGCCTAGGTGCCTCCAAATTTTGGTCACTTAAAAAGCTTGATATAAGTTTTAATTTCCGTTAAAATGAGCCCTCTCACGACATTCTAGGACCACTGAGGCGATACGACAATCCCTGGAAAAAAGACAAATAAACACGCATCTGTCTTACGGCAAAAAATGCGAAATTCCCCATTTTTGTAGATAGGAGCTTTAAACTTTTACAATAGTGTTTTCTGATACGCTGAATTCGATGGTCTGATTTGTTAAGACTGTATGATTTTTAGTGGGTGTTATCCCCTATTTTCTAAAATGAGGCAAATTTTCTCAGGCTCGTAACTTTTGTTGGTTAAGACTAATCTAAAATCAGCATTTAAAAGCGATTCTTTTGATTTAAATATTGGTATCAAAATTCTATTTTTTAGAGTTTCGGTTACTCTTGGGTCGCTCCTTCCCACAGTTCGTTACCACGAACCGTTTGAAATAGGGAGAAACACCCCCTAAAAATCATAGAATCTTAACGAAAATTACACCATCAAATTTAGCGTATCAGAGAACCCTACTCTAGAAGTTTCAAACTCCTATCTGCAAAAATATAGAATTTAGTACTTTTTGCCAGAATACAGATCACATATGCTTGTTTATTTGTTTTTTTTATATATTTTTTTCCCAGCGGTGATCCTATCGACACAGAGGTCAAAGAATGTCACGAGAGGCCTCATTCTAACTGAAATTAAACGTTCTAGTGCCCTTTTTAAGTGACCAAAAAATTGAAGAGCACCTAGGCATTTTTTCCCAAAGTCACCGGACCAAAATTTGAGACAGCCATTTTGTTCAGGCTAGTCGAAAAACCTAATAAATATGTCTTTCGGGACGACTTAATCCCCAATAGTCCCCAGGGGAGGGGCTGCAAGTTACAAACTTTGATCATTGTTTGCATATAGTAATGGTTATTGGGAGGTGTATAGACGTTTTCAGGGGCAACTTTTCGCGTTGAGGGGCGGAGGGTCATGTGGGAGGATCTTTCCATGGAGGAATTTATCATGAGAAAAGAGAATTTCCATGAAGGGGCCGCAGGATTTTCTAGCATTATTTAAAAAAATCAATGTGAAAATGAATAAAAAGTTTTTTTAAGCTAGAAGTAAGGAGCAGCATTAAAAACTAAAACGGACAGAAATTTTACGTATATAAGGGGGTTCGTCTCCTCCAAAATACCCCAAAATACCGAGGGCAACTAGGCATCCTCCTCCACTCCCCCTTTTTTCAGAATCGTTCGATCAAAACTATGAGAAAGTCATTTAGCAAAAAAAAAAAAAAAAAAATACAAATTTCGTTTTAATTATTCATGTGCGGTAGGCCCAAGTCAAAACATGGATTAATTCAAAAACGTTCAAAAATTAAACAAAAAAAGTTTTTTTTTAACTATAAGGAACAACATTTAAACTTAAAACGAGCTGAAATTCTTCCGTATATGGAAGGAGTTGTCCCCTCCTCAACGCCTCGCTCTTTGCGCTAAAGTTTTTTAGTGGTTTTAAAAGTAGAGGTGTGTGAAAGAGTCAAACTTTAGCGTAAAGCGCGGGGCGTTGAGGAGGGAAAAACCCCTTTCATAAATAGAATAATTTCTGTTGGTATTTTAGCAATTGCGTCATATTCAATGCAAAAGTCTTCTTTAAAAACTACTGTGAAAAAAAAACAGCCGGTTAAAAAACTGGCTGTGAGGAATGAGAAAACAGAAAAAAGATGCTTCCTGTCGAAAAGAAATGATTTTCCTTGTTATTTAGGCCAAGGGATGGTAAGTCATTTTCTGCCAAGGTAATTACAATAGCACAATCTTTTCGACCCAAGCTATTTTGAAGCTCTCAGACTTATTTTTAGTTACTATGGATCGTCTTCGTCCTTTATTAAATTGCAGCTACCGCTGCAACAGCGATAAGTATATTATACATACATATTTCGGCCCATTTCCTCCGGCCGGCACTGGCTCTATGTGATTTTCTTTCCCCTTTTTTTAAACCTTCTAGAGCCATTGTCTTTTGTTGGATTAAATACAAAAAACAAGTTTTTTGAAATGAAAGTAAGGAGCGACATTAAAACTTAAAACGAACAGAAATTACTCCGTATATGAAAGGGGCTTTTCCTCCTCGACACCCCGCTCTTTACGCTAAAGTTTTTTATTGTTTTAAAAAGTAGAGTTGCGAGAAAGAATCAAACTTAAGCGCAAGGAGCGGGGTGTCGAGGAGGAAAAGCCCCTTTCATATACGGAGTAATTCCTGTTCGTTTTAAGTTTAAATGTCGCTCCTTACTTTCATTTCAAAAGACTTTTTTTTATTTAATTTCTGAAAGTTTTTGAATTAATGCATGTCTGATTTTGGCTCTCAGTACATAAATTATTAAAATGAAATTTGCATATTAATTCTTTTTTCGCTAAGTGGCTTTCTCTTAGTTTTGATCAGACGATTTTGAGAAATAAGGGGTGGGGAAAGAGGCCTAGTTGCCCTCCAATTTTTCGGTTACTTAAAAAGGCAACTAGATCTTTTAATTTTTAACGAACGTTTTTATTAGTAAAAAATATACGTAACTTAAGAATTAACTTACGTAACAAATTTTTATATTTTTGATTATATATATGAGGGAATTGATCCCCTTGTAAAGACCTCGCTCTTCACACTAAATTTTGTTTTGTCCCAATCCTTTAAGAATGACCCCTGAATCAGAAAGGCCGTAGAATAAATAGTTGAAATTACTTACAATTTTTTTAGCATAAAGAGCGAAGTATTTATCTCTTCCTAAATACCTCGCTCATTATGCTAAAGTATTTTTAGAACCCCTCATATGCGTAAAAGTCTCTGTTCGTTTTAAGTTTTAATGTGTCTCCTTACTTTCAATTGCAAAAACTTTTTCATGTTTATATTTTCATTGTTTTTTTTTTAATAGTAATGCTAGAAAATCCTGCACCCTTTTCATTGAATTTCTCTTCCCCCATAAAATATTCCTCCAAGGAAAGATCCTCCCATATAGCCCCCTCCCCTGAACCCCACATCCAAACCAAAAAAATCCCCCTGATAACGTCGGTACACTTCCCGGTAACCATTACTGAATGTAAATATTGGTCAAAGTTTGTAACTTGCAGCCCCTCCCCCAGGAACTGTGGGTGGTAAGTCATACCCAAAGACATATTTATTATGGTTCTTGACTATGTGGATCAAAATGGCTATCTCAAAATTTTGATCCGTTGACTTTGGGAAAAAAATGAGCGTGGGAGGGGGCCTAGGTGCCCTCCAATTTTTTTGGTCACTTAAAATGGGCACTGGAACTTTTCATTTCCGTTAGAATGAGCCCTCATGCAACACTCTAGGACCACTTGGTCGATATGATGACCCCTGGGAAAAAACAAAAACAAAAAAACAGGCAAAAAATACGAAATTCCACATTTTTGTAGATTGGACCTTGAAATTTTTTCTATTGGGTTCTCTGATACGCTGAATGCGATGGTGTGATTTTCGTTAAGATCTTATGAATTTTAGGGGGTGTTACCCCCTATTTTCCAAAATAAGGCAAATTTTCTCAGGCTCGTAACTTTTGATGACAAAGACTAAATTTGATGAAACTTGTATATTTAAAATCAGCATAAAAATCCAATTCTTTTGATATATCTTTTAGCATCGAAATTCCGTTTTTTAGAGTTTCGTTTACTATTGAGCCGGGTCGCTCCTTACTACAGTTCGTTACCACGAACTGTTTGATAGCTACGGATTCAAGTTCGTCCATTACTAGGTTGCAGCTACCACTGTAATCGCTATTTATAGGAGAGCTGGTTTAAAAAAAAATTTGTTACCAAATTTACAACGAAAATGATTTGCTTTTAGAGATACAGGCTTCACCTGTGATCAAACTGCCTTGGTTGATTTTTCAAAGTCAACAGATCATTGTTTGTCAGATCAGTGAGGTCACTAAGCAGAATTAGCATATTTGCCCAACAGGAGTTTTCAAAATTTGGCAAAAATAGTCGGCACTCCCCCTGGCAGCAGCGACATTGACAGTAGTTAGACAACTTTATATCGAACTATGTTGGTGGGTAACAAAAGACCTGACAAGTAAGTCCAAAGTTATATGGATTTTTATGATGATATCATAATTATAGGTCAATGGGCTCTAATGGTTGCTTTTTGTGCGTGAAATTTCAAAGGTTTCGTTTTTAGACCTAATATCATTGGGTTTTATTTCCTTTTTAATGAAATTCTCTGGTTGATTTTTTATTGTGACAACTTGGGAAAACTTTTTCTAGCTTCGGTCATATTTTTCTCTATAGTTTTCTTCAGAGTGTTCACTTATGCGTTTAGTTTACTTCTGATATCCATTTGATACTTTCTGTTGGTTGTTGCGTTTTCTGTTTTTTGTTTTCGCATTATTAATCCGTTTTTTTGGTTGGACATAAGTAAAATAGCAATAGTAATGGGCGTTCTTCATAATCCTTTAGCCTAGTAGTCACCATGGATAAAATGTCTTTAAATCTTTCTGTGCATTTTTCTTCTTCTTCCTGATTTCTAAAAACAAAGACAAGAAACCCCTTAATTACAATTAGCGAATGTCTAATCCTCCTATAAGACGAAGAATTTGCATGTGAAAGTATTCAGGTTGTTGTCACACCTGCCAAACCCGATCAAGCAGCTGATCAAGCAGCAAAAGACGAAAAACACCAATAGAGGTTTTAAATCTGTTTCTAGACAATAAATTCTGAGACCTCATTTTCCATTAAATGGCGGTTTAGTCACGAAGACGTTAGTCACTTCGCTACATCAGCTGGTGAAGTCTGTGTGTTCGTAGGGATACTGATTTTTTTTTCGGGCTACAACAGATTTTATTCCCTAGGAGTTTATTAGCTAGTCGATGAGGATCTTGGAAATGACCTGGTCAAGTAAGCAATACCCAGAAATCAATTTATGAAGATAAAAACGAGAGCATCCACTTCGTTGACAACAATATAGTATAAACTTTTACAGATCAGCGAGTTTCAAAGATGAAGCCCCTCTTTGACTTAATCAACACAAACTTTAAGCAGTTTTGAATTTTCTCTCAGTATCTATCCATCGACGAAATGGTTGTGGAGTATAACGGAAAACATAGCCCGAAGCAGTTTACCCGAGTGAAGCCCATTCAATTCAGACATAAACCATGGGAGGACTTCAGATGGCTATTGCCTTAAGTTTCATCTTTATTCGGGGAAGGATCCTAGTGCTTTATCTAAGGCTACTATAAAAAAAGCCCTAGCGTTTTGATTCGTGAAATGACTTCTGGAGTTTGCTGTGGGTGGTATATTTTGACAATTTCTTTACAAGTCACCAGCTTTTATGTGATCTGAAAAGAGCTGCATTTCAAGTGATCAGGACGTTTAGAGAAAATTAACTGACAAGGTACCCTCTTTCTTAAAACAAGGATTTTAAGAAGGAGGAAGGAGGAGCGTATGATTATCGTTTTAATGCAGGAAATGATATATTGGTCGTAAATTATACGGTAACAACGTTGTCTCTGTTGCATTAAACCGTCTAAGTCTTGACTAGACTAAACAACAGAACAGCTGCCGCATCAACTCAGGCAATACAACCGGTACATGAGTGGAGTTGATTTATATGACTGGCTTGTCGGCCAACGGCCAATAGGCTGTGTCTATTAGAGGAAATAAAACGGATTTCGGCTGTACTAGCACGTCTGTTTAACATGGCTGTCATCATTGCTTGTACATTATTAAACATGATGGTTGACAATGAAAAGGAAATGACTCTTGCTGATTTTAGACGGAAGTTCACCCCATGTCTTCTGAAAACTAGTTACAGAAGAGGGGAATCAAGGGCGTCTGTTAGAAGGAAGGCCAGTTTCTGTACCACCAGTCGGAACCCGATATGATGGACCCGCATACTTCCTGGTGAAGCATGAAATTCGGCAACGATGCCCTGGCAAGAACCACAAGAAAAAGCCTCAGAGCTACAGAGAGAAACACGACGTCACCCTGTGCACTGGCTATTTTGCATCTTTCCACACTAAATTTTGATTTTTTTTAGTTTTGTACTGAATTTAATTGAATCTTTGGCAATAAAAACAAATTTGAGGAAATCATATATATTTTGATACGACAAGAGCCCACTGTATAATAAATAGGACAGTTTATATCGGAAACAGGGGACAATAAAAATCTGCAAATGAATTTTCGGCTTACTTATGTGTTAAAAAGAAACTAATGAACTACGACAAAAAAGGAGAGCCAGAATGTCGGGCATTTTTTCTCGGTCCTAGACGGGTTAATAATTTATACACATATACATTCAAAAATTGAACAGGAAATGTTATCGAGAGTATTGGGCTTTAAGAATGAAAACACCTTGACTAAATGTATTTAATTTAAATAAAACACATTATGTTATACATAATATATTATTTTATAAACCAGTGCATTTATTACTACAATAAATATATTGTTAATTGCTAACCGACTATAATTGTTAGATTTAAAATGCTATAGAAGATCCACTTGTCAAACTTGAGCATCCATGTTTGGAGCATTGTAACATAAATTGAAGGTTTTGGTTTATTTCAGCTGACCTTCTTTTTTTTGGAAAGCAATGGTTTCCACGAACAAGGCTAACTCTTTTCTTACTATTCGGACTTTTGATTTCGATATGTTTTTTAATCAGGAATACACAGCTTAACTTATGTTATCTGTTTATACGGGATAGAATAAATTTTTAAAAAGGATAAACAAAAACAAACCTGCATTAACCAGGTCACCGCATTCAGTATCATAAGCTGCTGCTCGCAATATGTCCTCTAAATCATGGTACTTGCCATCGCGACTCCATTCTTCCAGCATGCCCATCTGTAAGTGAACCATTAAGAAGTTAACTTTGTTGAATAAGGAAAATAAAAAAAATGGAAATTATGTGTATAAAGTGAAAACAACTCTGTATATGAAAAATAAAATCACTCTCTACGATGAAAAAATTAAGTGTATATATCTATACAAGACTAAAAATCAAACAGTTCGTGGTAATAGTAACCAAAACTCTAAAAAACAGGAATTTGATACTAATAGATGCATCAAAAGCATTGGATTTTTATGCTGACTTTAAATTTATAAGTTTCATCAAATTTAGTCTTAACAATCAAAAGTTACGAGCCTGAGAAGATTTGCCTTATTTTGGGAAAAGTGCCCCCCCCCCGCTTAAACGCCATAGTATCTTATCGAAAATCACACCATCACATACAACTTATCAGAGAACCCTACTGTAGAAGTTTTGACGCCTATCTACAAAAATGAGGAGTTTTGTATTTTTGGCCAGAAAGCCGATACGGGTGTATGTTTATTTATTTTTTTTCCAGGAGTGACTGAATCGACACAGTGGTCCTAGAATGTCATGAAAGTGCTTATTTTAACAGAAATTAAAAGTTCTAGTGTCCTTTTTAAGTGACCAAAAAATGGGGGGCATCTAGGCCCCATCCCAGGCTCATTTTTCCCCAGAGTCACCCGATAAAAATTTTGAGATACCCAATTTGTTCAGCATAGTCGAAAAACCAACTTACTATGTTTTTGGGGATGACTTACTCCCCCAAAGTCCTCGGGGAAGGGGCTGCAAGTCACAAACTTTGAATATTGTTTACATATAAAAATGGTTATTGGGAAGTGTACAGACGTTTTCAGGGAGATTTCTTTCTGGTTGGGGGAGGGGGTAGAGGGGAGGGGGTTGCGTGAGATGATATTTCCATGGCAAGTTTATTATGGGGGAAGAGATATTCCATGAAGGGGGCGCAGGATTTTCTAGCATCCTTTAAAAACACAATGAAAAAATAAATATGAAAGTTTTTCCAACTAGATGTAAGGAGTACCATCAAAACTTAAAACGAACAGAAGCTATTACCCATATGAGGAGGTTCATGTCCTCCTAAATACCTAGGTCTGTACGCTAAAGTTTTTTTTTGTAATTTCAACTATTTATTCTACAACCTTTGTGATTCAGAGGTCATTCTTAAAGAATTAGGATAAAACTAAGCTTTAGTATAAAGAACGAGTTATCGACAAGGGGGCGAACCCTCTCATATACATAATAAAAATATACGGATATAGAAGCTCGTTACGTAAACTAATTCGTAAGCTACATATATTTATTACTAATAAAAATGTTCGTAAAATAAATTAAAGTTCTAGTTGCCTTTATACGTAACCAAAAATTTGGAGGGCAAATTTCTCAAAATCCCTTTTTTTCTCAAAATCATCTTTTTTTTCGTCCAATCAAAACTATGAGAAAGCCATTTAGCCACAAAAAAAAATTATTATGCAATTTTTGTTTTAATCATTTACGTGCGGAGAGCCAAAATCAAAACATGCATTAATTCAAAAACGTTCAGAAATTAAATAAAACCAAATTTTTTCAATTGAAAGTAAGGGGCAAAATTAAAACTTAAAACGAACAAAAATTACTCCGTATATGAAATGGGCTATTCCCTCTTAAACGCCCCACTGTTAACGCTAAATTTTTTTTTATTGTTTTAAAAAGTAGAGTTGTTAGCAAGAGTCAAACTTAAAGAGGCAATTAAGAGGGAATATCCCCTTTCATATACTGAGTAATATCTGTTCGTTTTAAGTTTTAATCTCGCTCCTTACTTTCAGTTGAAAAAACTTATTTTTTATTTAGTATAAAGAAAGATTTATTAATGAAACAAATAAATAATGGCAGCATTCCTTAAGAACCCCACTTGTTCCTATTAACGAAACAAATCAATTAGATAGAAAATGAGAAAAAGAAACAAAACAGAGCTTTGCATCAACTACAATAGCCCCAAAATAACCAAAATAAATGTTAAAACAAAAACCATTTTTTACTTCCAGAAACTAAATAGCCATGTAACAGGAAATAGGATAACAATAATTAAAATCTACAATTTAACAATTAAGCAATTAAACATACTGCAAAAGAAAGATAGGAAAACAAAAAATAGCTTGCTTACTTAGGTAGTACCTGGAGTTTAATTTTATCAAATACAATTGTTCTACGATGGTTGTGTTTTTAAGTCAGGAGAAACAGAGAACATAGGGACGTTCAAGTGACATTGCTGACATTGCCACCACTAAGGATCGTAACCATTTTTAGAAGACTTTACATACCTCTGAATGGCAAATTAATGGTAAACAATTGGTAAATTTTGAATGGTAAATTGAAATGTTTTATCAATATACTTTCCTCTATATTTTTCTTTCTTTGTATACACTGCGTATATTCTTGTTTTAGAAGAAAGTTGTAACGAAGAAGAAGTTTTTTGTTATTTTCACTTAAAAAGCTTATTAGTTTTTTTTACGATTTTTTAAATTTTTATTATTTTTTATTTTATTTTTATTAATTGATTAAGGAGACTTATTGTCTCCTTTGCGAGGAAAAAAGATGTTTCTCCTTTTTGTGTGCGAGACGTGACGGACCAGTAATTGGAAAAATTGAAAAATGGTAAGAACGACCACTATAAGAAGGGCTTCCAGCAGAAGGAAGACACCTTAATAAGGAGAAATGCAATTTTATTTATGGATGATTTTTTGGCGTATATTGTAGTTTAAAGTGTTTCATATTTTGCTGTTATTCAATAATAAAAAAAGTGTAGGTGGTACTTGGGTTTCAATTAACTTTTTTGGAAGTTGCTTTAAAAGTTGTTGAGGGGTGGAGGTGCGATTAAAGAAGAAAACCAAACAAAGAAGTTAAATGAGCAAAAAGTAAACGAATAAGATAATTTCGCACAAGCAAGTGTATTTCCAAGCTGCAGCTGGTGAGTCAGTGGATTCCCGTGCAGGGAACAGGGAGGGGTGGCAGTAACTGCATATGTGTAAGAGGGTTGGGGAAATTACCTGATAAAAACTTCCCCAATAAAATTAGCAAATTATAATCGAAAAATTTATTCAGAACAATTAGAAAATTAAAATCTGAAAATTCTGTTGATGAAATAGACCACATCTCTAGCAACGCCAACGTCAAGACCAAGGATATTGAGCAAGAAGGATTTAAAACAAACTATTGAAACGTTTGTCTCTTTTTTCCGTAAATTTTCTTCGTTTGCCACGGTCAAAAGAAAATCTCTTTCAACATTAAACTATTTTCAATTTCAAATTCAAAAACAACATTGTTTTTTAGATTTTCAGCGCTTGTTCGAGAGGATCAACTCTTGTCCTTCAATAAATACAGACATTCAGATAAGATCCAGGCTGAAGGATTCTAAAGTTACCAAGAAGTAAATCCTATCACAAATTTAGAATTGGTGATTTTATTTGTAAAATACAGTTTCCCGAATTTTATAACTTCTACTATTGGGCTAATTTATCACAATCCACTCTATTAAATTGACTTCCTTTAGCAAGAACTGATTTACACACGAAGTTCTCATAAGAATGACCTACTTGAAGAGTTTTTGGAAGGAGATTCAGATGATATAATTTGGCAGAGGGACTAACATCCTGTTCCGCCTTTCCAGAAAGAAAATCAACATCCACCCATTGATCTAAACTCTTAATGACTGGTTCATATAAAGATCTAAAATGCTCCATTTGACATTTGACAATGTTTGAAACTTTACTTCTGTCTTCGCCAAACTTCATTCGAAAATCTCCTTAAAAAAGAAAAAGAACTTGTTACAGTTGAACCTATTGCCTTTAATCTCATATTCAAATCGATTCACACACAGTGTTTTCATAAGAATAACCTTCCTGGAGGGATTTTGGAATTAGATTTAGGTGATACAATTTATCAGAGATACTAACATTTTGTTTTGCTAATATGATTGATTGAAAGTTTAATACACTGCTTAAAAATAAATTGGTTTTTAAATGAATTCACAAAGAGACCCTACCTTCCAGTTGTGGGTGACAAAGACCCTAAAATGCTATCCTATCACCTTCATAATTTTATGCATTCTCAATTTACCCAAAATAAGAACCACCCTAATATACAACATTAATATGCAAATAGTAATCCAAAGAGACTGTATTTACGTTCATTCAGCTCTGTATTTCATTGAAGTACAGCGTTTCACAGCCTTATCCCTGGAATTGGTGCTGAACGTGTGGAATTCGTACCCCCGAGAAACCAGTTTCACCATTTTATTAATTGTATTAGCTCTAGGACCTAAGTGAATTAGATTAAATTGATTTTAGGCTGATGGAATTGAGTTGATGGCTGATTATAGGGTCAGAGTCATGGTCTAGATCTTTAGTAGAATATCGGTCCAAACTATCGCGAAATCAAAAACTATCAGCAAACTTGATTGTGCCAATTACTACCGAAAAGAAACATTTTAGGCTTCAGGGAGAATTGGTACAACTCCATCCATTCTAAGTTACAAAAAATTGTTATTTTATACGAAAGTAAGGAGCTGCAGTTGAAACTAAAAATTCAAACAAATTACTCAGAAGATAAGGGATGTTGCAAATAATAAAACTGTTTGATAACTGACTAATTCCTTACCCATTGCATTTCAAAATATATCCCTGACACCTAATTAAGAACAGGGAGGCATTGTGTTAAGAGAAAAGAACAGCCGCTGACAATAAGCATTCTTTTTAGTAAAGGGCAGGTCAAGTTCTTTTGTTGTCGATGTATGGCAATCTTTGATCGTTTTGAAGTCTTAACGTCGTTCTTCACTTTCATACAAAAATAAACTATAGTATTAGGAAAGAAAATAAAAGAAATACGATGGATAACATGTCATCCTCTTTTTTCTTAAAAAGAAAAAAAAACAAATGAAACAAAAAATTTTTTTTGTTTTGTTTTTAAAACAAAAAAACAAAATAATTTTGTTTTATTTTCTCAAATAAAACAAAAAACAACAATAAAATGTCACCTCTGTACGACAAACTGGCCAAAGTATGGTATAGTCTTTCTTCGGTGAATGATTCAGGAAGTAGGAGTAAGCTAGCATGAAGGGCGCTATACAGATTTTGCTCCAAGGCCATTTTTATGTCTCCATCGTCATAATTTTGAAGGACCAAAACAGGTTTGTGAAGTCTGCCGCTTACATATAAGGAATTCCAATCAAGAAGATCTTCGATAAAACTTTCACGTGAAACTACGCCATATTTTATCACCTACAAGCAAAACTGTATTTTTCCCAGAAGAATAAGGTTTTAATAAGCTAGATACATGAAGAGAATTGCAGTAAAAAATGGAAACTTCCATATACATTTTTCGTTCTTTATACAAATACACTTTCTATCTACAACTTTTACAACTTAGTAATTACATATTACTACTTTTTGCACCATATCCATGCAATGGAAAACAGGAAATCAACCTAAATATAATCGTAAATATAAATAAAGAAATAATATTAAGTCAGACGCGAGGCTAATCATTTTCTTGTATGACGCTAGATTTATAATACTTTGTTATTATTCCAGTAGTAATTCAACCATCCATTTAATGGCAACTTTCTATAAGCTATTAGAAATGCCTTAAATACTGTTTCTTGTTGGATTACATTATGAAAGCATTTCTACCATGGTAGATCTTTTTCAGTTTTTTTTTTTTTTTTTTTTTTTTTTTTTTTTTTTTTTTTTTTTTTAGTGTTACTTGTGACAAATTTACAGACACAAACCGATTTTCATAATGCTATATTTTTAGCATTTAACAGGCGTACGTTTTTGATTACATAAAACATATGCATATATTTTCTGTTTACAAATGCACAATACAATTTTCATATTTTCTGCAGTAGGATCATACAGTAGGATCATTAACTATATCATTTTCGCTTTTGCCTTGACTCCAAATTTATGCATTCAGCTCGTTAAGGGAGTAATGCATGAAGGCCTGCTCCTTCAAAACTTAGCTAATTCCTGATTTAACAGATGGTTAAGAGGGGTAGGCTACATCAAATTTGGTTGGCAATAATTACAAGATATAACCAACAATTTCGTTGAAGGTTGACGGCCAGTTCCCTGTGGTAACCTACTCTAGAGTTCTACAAGAGTGTCATATAGGTTCTACGACAAGAAGTGACTACGGTGAAACTAGAAGAGTTACACAATTTCCTTACCCTGTACATCAAATTGAAAGTACTGCCCAGTGTCAAAGTATGCTACTTCGGTATATATGCTGCGCTTGGTCCGAAATAAACGTCACTTGGTGGAGGAAATGGCACTCCAGCGTGTACAATAGGCACCAGAGAGAGCAGAATACCATATTGCATGCAGGCTTGTATGGGAAGTGTAGTTAACATTAAGAGTTCCAAAAGAATAAAAATTTGATAAACGTTAGATCAGCGAGTAAGGTCAATACATATGACCAAAACGTAGGGTTGACTTTTTACTGGTTATTTAGGAAATTAGAATCCAAAATTGTAATTTTTACTAACTTAGAATAGGGAGGTAGATTCGACATTTTCTATTTATCTTGAGCAGGCCGAAAAAGATGATAATTTTTAAGCAATGAGGAAATTTTCTTTGAAACTGGGATCACTCTATCTACAGACACCCAAACTTCCTTAAGTGCATCTAGTTTGGAGTAAGAACCCTTTTCGGGTAAAAGGTATAAGAACGGATGGGGAGGGTTAAACAAGCAAAACATAATTTTGGAATTTATATCAGGTTCTCAGTAAAAAAAAATATCTTACAGTTTAAAATAGTAGGAGTAGAAATATTCGGATCATTCAAATTACATATAGGCTACAATTTTATAAAAAAGGCAATTTACTGTTAACAAAAGGACTGTTAGACTTAAGGACTGCACACGGGATTTGAACATAGCCCAACTCGCTAAATTATACGCGGAGGAGCTTACTTGGGATGTAGACGCTGGTAATTTAGTTTGACTGAAAGGTAAAAACAAACAACACACTATCAACAATCCATAGATTGAGACCAGGATTACACCAGATAGCACCGAAAATAAAGATAAGACAGTTGTGAGTTGATAAAAAGAACAGAAAAAAAGTTATACAAAAAACAGTTACAAAAGAACAGAAAAGATAAATGGTTGAAAAAAAAAGAGTTGGTACTTGAAAAAGAACACTAAATTAAAAAATATACCCACTGCATTATTCACAGGTACTAATGTGTTGAAGTAGATTTTGGCAGCACCAAAATTTTGGACAGCAGTTACAGCTTTAGATCCCATGTACCTTAAAAACGAGTAATGTTTTGGATTTCTTTCTATATTGGCCGTGTGCCAGGAAAGTGGGTTTTCAGCAACAAAAATTAAATCAACCATATTGTCCTAAAAAAAAAATAAATTGCTTAGTCAAGACTATTACGAGGTTAAACGATGCAGTCAATGTAGCAAAATTAAAATATAGGTTTTTAAAGAAATTCGTATTATTTGTCACAATTAAAGCTTTTTTTCCCCGAATTTAAAAAAAAAAACAAAAAGTGAAAAAGTCAGGTTTAAATGAAAGACTACTAGGAAACAAAGAAATTCAGTTTAAAATAGCTCGAAAATCAAATCACAAAAATGATAATTTTGCACCATTCCTGACCAGAAAAAAATATATTACTATGCAAGTACAGGCTCTATTCTGTTTTCTTTTCCCAAGAAATAAAACAAAAAAGGTGATCCGGTCTTTGTATTTTGTATTAACCTGTTCTGGTCTATTCCCGTTTTTCAGTAAGCCTTTTTTAACTCCTGATTTTGAGAAGTTTCGAATGTGTGAACTAAGACAGAAGCTTTAACGAAAAATTTTAGATTATATTTTGTTAGCTCTGGCATAAAAATAATTGAACCTACATTGCTTACCAAGTTCCATGGAAGCCCTTACAAAAAACAATCAAAAAATGTATAGCGCATAAAAATTAACAATCTGGAAAACATAAGTAAAAACTGTACCAAACTGGTAAGCATATATACGAGTGTAGTTGACTGTACTTCAACTTGAGGCTGTAGTATCTACATGTAATATATTGAGTGTCGGGGGAGGGGGAGGGGATCACCTTTTCCACATTATTCAAGAAACCATTTGGTCATTCAATTAAAATACTTTACAATTCATTCTTAATCAGTTATTCACATCTAACGGTTGTTTCTAAAATGTGCCTCGTGTATATGCTAATCAAAATTTAAATCTTGAACTGTACTGTACCCAGCGGCCCCACTTTCTTAGCGGCCCCACTGAAAGCAATTCGTCTCCTGTTCTCCTAAATTAGGTTTGAGTAGAGAGAAAGAGGAAGAAACCAGAAGTGGAAAGAGTTCATCTTGGGGCTGCATAGAGTCAATATTGCGTTTGTAATAAGAGGGATCAAGTTTAATCAACACACGTATTAATTACAATAAACAAAGCGGCCTAATTTTCAACGGTCGATGTTGAATTATTTGAGCATGCCAAATATATCTATGCTTAGACAGTAAATCTGAGAATAATTTTTTTTTTTTTTTTTTTTTTAAATACCATTTCGAGTATTTCCGTCTGTCTAATAAGAGTATGATCGGGTTTGTAGGCAATATAGAGCTAAGGGAAAAGACAACAGCTGCAGACTAGTTGAGAGTTGTTAACTAATATTTTTTTATTTAGTCAAATATCGATTACAAAACAAAAAAAGGGATTGGGCAAAAAACTCTTAAATTATAATTTTTTTTTTGTCGGAATAAAAAGTTCATTATGGGCTTGTCTATTTAAAAAAAAGGACATACAATATATCTTGCAATTAATTACCAATTTGTTCTAAAAAGACAAACATGGTAATATATACTAGTTGTCCCCCCTCAATGCCCAACTCTTCACGCTAAAGTTTTTATTGTTTTAAAAAGTAGAGTTGTGAGAAAGAGTTAAACTTTAGCGTAAAGAGTGGGGCTTTGAAGAGGGGACAGCACCTTTCATATATGGAATAATTTCTGTGTAATTTCTGTATGGAATCTTTTTATTTAATTTCTGAATATTTTTGAATTAATACAGGTTTTGATTTTGGCTCACCGTAAATGAATAATTAAACGGAATTTGCATGTTAATTTTACTTTTTTTTTGGCAAAATGGCTTTCGGAATATTTTGATTTATTTAACCGAACAGTCCGTGGTAAAAAACTGTAGTAAGGAGTGTCCCGGCTCAATAGTAACCGAAACTCTAAAAAACGGAGTATATACATCAATATATACATCAAAGTAATCAGATTTTTACGTTGATTTTAAATATATAAACATATTATTAAAACTATATTATTAAATATATTATTAAATATATTAAATATATATTCATCAGGTTTAGTTTTACCTATGAAAAATTAGGAGCCTGAGGAAATTGTGCCTTATTTTCGAAAAAAGGGAGAAACATCCCCTAAAAGTCTTACAATCTCAATGAAAATCACACCTTTAGATTCAGCGTATCAGAGAACCCTACTGTAGAGGTATGAGCCTGATTAGAAGGAATTAGGAGCCTGAGGAAATTTGCCTTATTTTCAAAAAAAGGGAGAAACATCCCCTAAAAGTCTTACACTCTCAATGAAAATCACACCTTTAGATTCAGCGTATCAGAGAACCCTACAGTAGAGGTTTCAAGCTCCCATCAGCAAATATGTGGAATTTTGTATTTTTTGCCAGAAGAAAGATCACTGATTCGTGTTTATTTGTTTGTTTTTTTTTTCCCAGGGGCGATCGTATCGACCCATCGGTCCTAAAATGTCACTTTATCATTTTAACGAAAACTAAAAGTCCTAGTGCCATTTTTAAATGAGCAAAAAAATTGAAGGGCAACTAGCTCCCTCCCACGCTCATTTCTCCCGAAGTCACCGGATCAAAACTTTGATATAGCCATTCTTTTCAGCATAGTCGAAAAACTTGATAACTATGTTTTTGGACGACTTAATCCTCCACAGTCCCGGCAGGAAGGACTGCAAGTTATGAACTTTGCCCATTTTTTTATATATAGTATTAGTTATTGGGAAGTATATGTTAAAATGGAAATCGTTTTTCACCGAACAACATACATTTTTTTTGCGTTTTTAGTGGATGATTCAAAATGATTTTGCAATTTTGTGTTTCAGCAATCTAACATCAATCAAAACAACCCTCTGACTACCCCTTCATTTTCAGCAGTTTTTGCGATATCATTTTTTTTTTAATGATGACACGCCAGGGCTAGTTCATGAAAACAACAAAATAGAGTAGCCAGGATAATTGGTCTCAACATTGCACATTTTTTAATCTTTTTTTTGTGATCTTGCAAGTTTAATTACTGGTCAATTAGAAAGCTATTGCCTTTCATCATGATATTTGAAGTCAGCGAGAGAATGTTTAAGGTCAGTATATGGACTCAAAACTAAGCATCCAAGAATTTCATTTGAGCCTTTACCGGTCTAAGATTTGGCACATAGGAAACATTGTTTACAGATTACACCTTTTTTTGAAGGACTGAACACCAACCATAAAGACTGTTGGAGCCACGTACTTTGAAAATACCGGTGTTTTATCACTATACTGTCGTAATTCGCCTTAGCTATTTTAGGGAATATATAGTCCTTTCCTGGTTTTCAGTGCCTACACATAAAGTCCAACTTTCGAGAATCAGAAATCTTGTCAAGGTTTACAAAGCGCACTCTTGACCTTTTTTCAAGCAAGAATGGGCAAAATGAGAAAGGTGTCTTCTGATTGTTGGTCTATTTCATGAAAGGGATTATTAATGCTTTGGCTTATAAGTTATTCTTATATTTTAGGCAAACTAACTTGAAAATCTAGTTAATTTAAAAAATCTTTAAATGAAGCATTTAAAATCATTCCTAGATTAAAACACAAAATAAAAGATTTTTTTATCCAGTGACCAATAAGTATTTTATATGGCTCTCTTAATCATCATTGCTCACCTTTTTTGAACAAAACAGCTAAGGGTCTTCCTCTTAAGTCCTCCTACTTTCTGCTAATTTGACTGTTTTTAAACACAGGCGTTCTGATGCCTTTTCATTCAGACCGTGACAAAAAAAAAAAAAAAAAACGATCTAATTCACATTCTTACGTCCCATAGAAAACTAAACTGAACTGTTTTTCGTATCATTAAATTTTAAATGAGTTTTCAATTCTTGAAGACTTCACAGTTGCATAATTGTCAGCCAAGGTTCATATTTTATTTGATTCTGTGAGATAAGCAAGCTGAAAAGAGGGTTAAAAAAACAAGAGCTAAGAGCTCATATGGCACTTGTGACGAGGCGAGAAGAGCTAAGAGCTAAGAGATCATATGGTATGAGCTCTAACAAAATTCTATGAATCAATAGATTGATTTAAAAAGGAAAATAAGAGGCTTAATGCCGGTCAGGATTTAAAATAAGAGCTCTGAGTCACGATGTCCTTCTAAATATCAAAATTCATTAAGATCCGATCACCCACTCGTAAGTTATAAATACCTATTTTTTCTAAATTTTCCTCTCCCTTTAGCCCCCCAGATGGCCGAACCTGGGAAAACGACTGTATCAAGTCAAATTGTGCAGCTCCCTGAGACGCCTACCAATTTTAATCGTCCTAGCACGTCCAGAAGCACCAAACTCGCCAAATCACTGAACCCCTCTCCCAAGCTCCCAAAGAGAGCGAATCCAGTACGATTCTGTCAATCACGTATCAAGGACATTTGTTTATTCTATCCACCAAGCTTCATCCCGATTCCTCCACTCTAAGTGTTTTTCCAAGATTTCCCCCTCCAACTGCCCTCAATGTCAAAAGATCTGGTCGGGATTTGAAATAAAAGCCCTGAGACATGAATTCCTTTAAAAATCAAATTTCATTAAGATCCGATCATGTATTCGTAAGATAAAAATACCCCAATTTTCACGTTTTCCAAGAATTCCGGTTTTCCCCTCCAACTCCCCCCAATGTCACAGTATTTGGTCGGAATTTAAAATTAGAACTTTAAAGCACAAGATCCTTCTAAATATCAAATTTCATTAAGATCTGGTCACCCTTTCGCATGTTACAAATCCCTCAATTTTCAAAATTACCCTCTCCCCCCCCCAATTCCACCAAAGAGAGCAGATCCGGTCCGGCTATGTCAGTCACGTATCTTGACAGGATTCTATTCTTGCCATCCAGTTTCATCCTGATCTCACCGCTTTAAGTATTTTCTAAGATTTCCGGTCTTCCCAACTGCCCCCCCCCCTAATTACGCTTGATCCAGTTGATACTTAAAATAAGGGATCTGAGTTACGAGGTCCTTCTAAATATGAAGTTTCATGAAGATCCGATCACTCCTATAAAGTTAAACTCCTAAGTTAAAATTACGTCATTTTTTCTTATTTTTCAGAATTACCCCCCCCCCCCAATAGAGCGGATCCGTTCCAATTACGTAAATCACGTATGTAAGACTTCTGCTTATTTTCCCACCAAGTTTCATCCCGATCACTCCAACCTAAGCGTTTTCCATGATTTTAGGCTCCCCCACCCCAAACTTCCCCCAATGTCACCAGATCCGGTCAGGATTTAAAATAAGAGCTTTGAGACACGATATCCTTCTAAATATCAAATTTCATTGAGATCCGATCACCCGTTCGCAAGATAAAAATACCTCATTTTTCTAATTTTTTAGAAATACCCCCCCCCCCCCCCAAAGAGCGGATCCGTTCCGTTTATGTCAATCATGTATCTAGGACTTGTGTATATTTTTCCCACCAAGTTTCATCCTGATCCCTCCACTCTAAGTGTTTTCCAAGTTTTAGGTTTCCCCCTCCCAACTCCCCCCCCATGTCACCAGTTCCAGTTGGGATTTAAACTAAGAGCTCCAAGACACAATATCCTTCTAAACATCAAATTTAATTGAGATCCGATCACCCATTCGTAAGTTAAAAATACCTCATTTTTCTTATTTTTCAGAATTACCCCCCCCCCCCCCCAACTACCCCAAAGAGAGCGGATCCGTTCCGATTATGTCAATCATGTTTCTGGGACTTGTGCTTATTTTTCCCATCAAGTTTCATCCCGATCCCTTCACTCTAAGTGTTTTCCGAGATTTTAGGTTTTCCGCCTCCAACTCCTCCCAATGTCATCAGATCCGGTCGGGATTTAAAATAAGAGCTCTGAGACACAATATCATTCCAAACATCAAATTTCATTAAGATCCCATCAACTGCTCATAAGTTAAAAACATTTCATTTTTTTCTATTTTTCCGAATTAACCGGCCCACCACTCCCCCCCCCCCAGATGGTCAAATTGGGAAAACGACTATTTCTAATTTAATCTGGTCCGGTCCCTGATACGCTTGCCAAATTTCATCGTCCTAACTTACCTGAAAGTGCCTAAAGTAGCAAAACCAGGACCGACTGACAGACTGACAGACAGACCGACAGAATTTGCGATTGCTATATGTCACTTGGTTAATACCAAGTGCCATAAAAACGGAAAATGAACCAAGGCCTCAGAAAATAGGAGACAAAAACAAGCAACTATTGGTGAACAACAACCCGTTATTGCGTCCATTGGCTCATCTGCAATGATCTTCTCTTATTCAACAAAGATTTTATGGCAAATTTTGTAGTAAAATCGAGCAACAATCATACGAGTTGTTTTTTTCTCAGATAGAATGATAGGATTAGAAAGTTGGTATTCATAAAGCAGCCACCGTAACTCTAGTTCTAGTATCTTTTTTCATTTCACCCCATCTTCACCAAGGAATTCAACAACTCTCTCCTTTCTGTGTATTTTCCATTTGTGAAAACAGATCAGTTAGACAATCAATATATCCAACAATTCGTGGTAAAGAACTATTTCATTCTGAATGTCAAATCATTATCGAGTATTTGAAAAAGTGAAAAAAGGAAAATGAGTGTATAAAGCTGCATGAAAAAAAGCCCTCTCATTAATAATCGCTTAAAGTGGGATGGTTTAGCAAGGAATGAGATCATACAAGTACCTTCTATTCTTGCCTCAACAGCCGGAACAGTAGGAGTCAAAGCACAATTTTCATCGCCTACACGCACTCTTTTTGAAAAAGAAGAATTCAGTGATTGTTGACAATTTAATTTCACCATTACCATATCTGTCAATAAATTTTCTTTTTTTAAATATCACTGAATCACTTGATTTCTTTTTAAATATTACTTAATCACGTCAAGTCAAATCCCAAAAACAAAGCTTGTGCAGCTTTTAACCAGGATTGTCATGGATATTAAAAAAGTAACACATTTTATACTATTTTGTTTAAGTAGTGGGCTAGTTTCAGTCCTAAATTGGACACTTATAATCCTTAAAACCGACTTTAACTATTTTGTGTTGTCTTCAATTTTTCGCTTCGTTTTGAATCCACTATTTGAGACTTTCATCCCATTGTATGCTTCACCGTGACAGATCTGGCAGGAGTTTTGAATGCATTTATAAATGTTATGTGATCAGCAAGGTAAATATTTTCAAGCAAATGAGTTTAGTAACATATCTTGCACTGTGAAACCCAACTATCAAGCAATCATCGATCGACCAGAGTTGTATAAAACAACATAATGAACAAGTTGTACCTCTATGACTTGATGCTTATAGATCTAATCTTACTTTTTAATGAAAGTTCGTGGTTACGAACTGTAATTAAGGAGCAACACTGTTTAATAGTAACCGGTACTCTAAAAGGAATTTTAATGCCAATAGACATACCAAAAGAGTTGGCTTATTATGCTGACTGCAAACAAATAATTTTCATTAATTTGAATCTTACCCATCAAAGGATACGAGCCCGAGACAATTTGTCTGATTTTCAAAAACAGGGGAGAAAACCCCCAAAAAGTCACAAAATCTTAATTGAAATCGCAGCTTCAGATTCGGCGTATCAGAGAAACCTAATGCAGAGGTTTCAAGCCCCCATCTGCAAAATTATATAGTTTTGAATCTTTTGCCTGAAGAAAGATCACAGACGCGTGTTCATTTTTTTTCAGGTGTAATCGTACCGACCCAGTGGTCCTAAAATGTCAGGAGAGGACTCATCCGAACGGAAATTAAAAGTTCTAGTGCCCTTTGTGAGTGATCAGACTGGAGGGCAACTGGGTCCCTTCCGACACCCCTTTTTCTCAAAACCGTCCTATCAAAATTTTGAGATAGAAATTTTGTTCAACATAGTTGAAAGGCCGAATAACTATGCTTTTTGAGATAGTATGACCCCCCCACAGCCCCTGAGAAAAGGTCTTTAAGTTATATATTTTGCCAATTGTTAACGTAATGTATTCGTTATTGGCACATGTGCATACATTTTTTGGGTGGGGGAGGAGCATTTTCTGCTGGGGGGGGGGGTTCATCGAGAGGACTTTCCAAGGAGAGGAATTTTTCAGGGGAAATTTGGCGCTGAGGGAATTTGCCAGAATTCCTACACGAAATTCTTCTCATGTCTTGCTATCTCTTTGTCGACTCAATTTTACTCGTTGAGATGTTATGGGTACAGGGTAAATTTTCACCAGAATCGAATTCTCAACAGGATATATCGGTGAGGAGGAGGGATTTTTTCGTAGGTGGAGTCAGAGTTCCAGGCATTATTTAAAAAATGACAAGAAATTAAATAAAAGAACACATTTTTTTTCAACTGAAAGTAAGGAGCAGCAGTAAAACTTAAAACGAACAAAAAGTGCTACGTATATTAGGGGAGAGGGGGCTGCCCCCTCTTCTTCATTTCGCCCTTTACACTTTAGTTTGAATTTTGTCCCAATTCCGTAAGAACGACTCCTGATACACAAGGTTCGTTTAATTAAGACAATAAGAAGCTTTTATAAAAATAATACAAAACTTTAACGTATAACGCGATGTGTTGAGGAGGGGAAAGCCCCCCTCATATACTTAGTAATTTCTGTCCATTTTAAATTTTAATGTTTGCTCCATATTTTCATTTGAAAAAACTTGTTTTTCTTTTATGTTTTATCACTCAGAGCATGCATAAATATGCTAGTGAAGCCCAAAAGTAAAAACTAACAAGCTTTTAGTTACAAAGTTTTACACTTTTAAAAATTTAAGAGACACTCTTGCTGAATTAAGGAGGGAATTACAACACTCGGCTGAAGACATGAGACAAATCTCAAAGGTGTAGGATCTACAGATATGCAAAAGGAAAAAAAAATCTGTTAAGGGAAGAATTTTTATTGTTGTGCGGCATTTCCGATATATTATCGACGTATACAAGCTAGAAAACATGCAACAATGAGCATCATAACCAAACGCAAATGGAAATGATGCAAAACTAAATCTGCAGATAAAAGATAAGTGACATTGGGAATCACATTGAATTGTAAACTAAAACGAGGTAAAACGATTGATAATTCTGTATACTACTACTACTAATAGCAATTAACTGCAGCCCCAAGCGGCCTGAGGCCAACACTCCTAGGCACGCTCCTCCTCCACACCAGTATATTTAAAGCCTCCCACTTTACACCCTCCCAAGAAGTTATTCCTTAAATCTTTTCTTAAATCATCCTCCATCACAACCAGGGATCATATACTTTTAGACATTGGCACAAGGACGATAACGACAAGGGTGATCTTTAGCAATCCCTTGTACTTCCTCCACAGGAAGTACAACACAGGAAGTTCTCTGATTGTAGCCCTAGAAAGTGGCATTGAACCAAATTTTTTGAACAGCTTACTGTTTGAAATACTAAGTCGGGCATCCAGACAATGCATTAGCAATTTCTCTGGAAAACATCAATCAAATTATTCGTCTTTCGGAGCACCCACACTTCAGAACCATACTTGACTATTGTAGCTTCCGATATTCTAATTTTGGTTCTCAGATTTATATTGTATTCCGCCAAACTTTTTTCAACTGTGAAAAAAACATTTTGGACCTTGATTATTCTACTTTGAACATCTTACACTGCACCCACGGTCTTTACTAAAATATCACCATAGGTAAGTGAGGTTGTCCAGCAGATCGAATTTCTCCTTACCCAACATCACCTTCATTTAACTCTAGTTTTAGCGCATTAGTCCTTCCACCATTTGTTTTCAAACTTAATCTTCTACCCTGACCTCCCCAAATATCTTAAAAATGATTCATTTTGCTAAAAGTGTCATCTAGGATGCTCAAATTATCAGCACAATCTAAACCTAAAAGTTTTTGACTTCCCCAGTGGATTCCATGTTTTCCCATTACCTTTGTTGTGCCAACAAAGTCCACCAAAGTCCACCAACATGATCCATATAAATTGGGAAAGAACGGAATCCTGTTTAACTCCTGATTTAACACGAAAATAGCTACTAACCTAATTTCCTGCCATAACCACAGCAATTTTTTTTTCGTAAATTGCACTAATCAGTTAATGTATTTAACTGGTACACAATACAAGGATAGGACCTTTGATAAACCTTTTCATCAGCTGAGCAAACGTTCGCCCATAATCAATTAAGCTGAAGAATAAAGCTGAAGAATATAAGTCGGGTTCTCACTTATATAAATCAAAGAGGGGAAATTTGGTCGACTTATCCTTTCTCCTTCCTAAAACAACACTGTTCTTCTCTTAAAACTTAATCTACAGCATCCCTAAATTTAAAAAGTATCATCATATTAAGTAATTTACTTCATACAGGAACCAAGCTTAGCCTTCTATAATTAACACGCTCGTGTTATCGAGCGTGTTATCACGCTCATCTAAGTTTTCCTAAATTGCCTAGGTTTTCCCCCTGTTATAAAAACCATATTGACAATTTTCAGCATTTCATCTTTACCTTTACAGAAACCGTATTTACCGTACTCTCAGTACCTGAGGTCATTATTCTTAATCATTTTAGTACTATCACTTATACAACTCCTTCACTTCCAAAGTATCCCAAAATTGTTAATTCCTTTCCATATCTTTCCCTTTAACTCTGTCACGGTTTAGCTCTTTCTCAAAATGCCAATCTCTTTTTAACACTTTCCCTATAACTAATTGCAGAGTGATCCTATCTTTAACTGAAACACGTCCAGATTGACTACTCCTTTTCAATTTTTGAGTATGTCTGTAAAATATTTTATTATTATACCATCTGATTGCATCTTCCAGACCTTCATCACTTTTATCAAAGGCTTCAATTTTACGTTGTACAAACCCCTCCTCCTCTATACTAAACATTAAACAGTCTCAATAATATTTCTAACTGCGTTTCAAACTTTCGTCCTGTAAACGCCATCAGCGATTTCACAGACTATTTCACGAAAATTATTCCATCTATTTTCTGCATTGTCAAAATCTAGACTCTCCATTTTTGTATTAGACGGTTCCTGAAAAGTTTACCTCAATTTCTCATTCTTGAGTCTATCAGTGTTATAGCTTCCCGGTAGGTAGTTACACTTCCTATATTTCAGCTTTAGATTAACCCTAGACACTACTAGACGGTAATCTTTACTTTTAAAATGAATAAAACCATTCCTATATACCCAAGCCTCTTGAATCAATCCTGCCACTCTTCGGTTTCAGATAACTCCTTAAGGTTAGCCACTTCACCATTAGGGGAAGGGGCTTACCTTAATAAGTTAAATTGATTAAGCTAACCTTAATCACCATTTTGGATTAGATATCAGTAAAAAAAATTCGAAATTTCACATTTTGTAGATAGGAACTGAAAACTTCTAAAGTAAGGTTCTCTAACTTAGTAAATCTAGCAATGTGATTTTCACTAAGATCGTTTGAATTCTGGGGAGTGTTTCCCCCTTTTTCTAAATCAGGTAAGTTTTCTTAGACTCATAGCATCTTAGTGTTGACATTGAGCTTAGTGAATTCTATGTCTTTGAAATCAACATACGAATTCAATTCGTTTGATATATGAATTGTTATCATTTTAGTATTTAGTTCCCATAGATTCCCTTTCTAGAGTTTCAGCCAGAGCCAATCTCTGTTTTGTTTTCTTTTTAGCTGAAAACACGACACTACATAAAAATAAAAAATATTGTGGAATTTTTTTTATTCGGAATAGATGACAAAGTAAGAACTTCATTTAGTTTAACAAACATCAAACATTATTATTTAAAGAAATACACCTTTTAAACTAATTAATCTGTAGCATTCATTCCATATCTATAGTGAATAGTTTTAGCAGTTATCCCTTCTAACTCAGCTAATCTTCCAAATATAATCTGAGCCGCATCCTTGGCATCATTATAATCATGTAAAAGTTTTATATATTTATCATAGTCGTCAAACTTGAAACCTTTCTTTATATACTCATCTATGTCTCTGTTAACCTGTTCCTCATCAACTAAGTTCTGTTTCTTTTCAACAACAGCGTTTTGTTTCAGTACTGGCGATTGAAACTTTCTTTTTCGAACTATTTCTCTTGATGATTTGAGCTTAGCTGGAGTGACATGAGACGTTTTGATTGCAGTACCAGGTTTTTCAGCAGCCATCGATTGCACACTGTTTGTCACTGGGATTTCAGAATAGCCCACTGACTGTGGAGAAGAGCAATTGTCCAGTTCTGGGATAGGCGAGGTAGTCGAAGGATAATTGAAAGATTCTTGTTGAATCCTTATTAAAGCCGTATTCGCTGTCCCATCGATTTTAAACGAGCTAGAAGTAGAAGGCAGTAAATTCTCGTCATGATCAGACTCAAAACTACGCCTAGAAATTGTAGATTTAGATCTCACTAGATTTACAGATACAGAAGCCTCACTGGTTTCATGGTCCATCAACAAAGGAGAACTAAAGCCTTTCCCAGAAGAAGAACGTGAGAGTCCAACTCGCTTTAGCTTCGGTGTTCGCGACATTTTGGTGGCACTTCTATATCCTTAAGATCACAGCTAGAAATGAAATTAAATTGTGTTAAAACCGTGTATGTCTGAGTGTTTAAAAAAAAGTATTTTGAGAAGTTAAGCTCCCTGGATGTTCTTCTACTCTAAGTGGTAAAAAACCATATAATATGACACTTGAGCCCTATAATCAAGGATAGTTTGTTTCTATTGGTTGGGAGGTCTGAAACATCTTAAATTCTTTCTTATTTTTATTTTGACTTTTTGTTTTCGTATGTACAAAGAAAAAAAAAATAAAAATTCGATGCTTATTAAAAAATTGCCTTCTTCCATAGGAATTTTCACACGAAATAAATTAAAAAAAAATTCTTCAACGATTCTTCATCTAGTGTGAACTATTAACCTAGTTTACTAGCCCTACAGACATCAATATTTGTTTGCCTTTCTTTTACACGTGACCTTTAAAAGGAGAAAAATATCAGACTCAGAAAAAGAAAGTATATATATATATATATATATATATATATATATATATATATATATATATATATATATATATATATATATATATATATATATATATATATATATATATATATATATATATATATATATATATATGCGTACACATAATAATGGTAGTCTGGTGGACCTTTTGACAAGCGACACATCTGACGTAGTCAAATGCCAAAGAACACAGGGTGCCGTCAGTCTGGGGAGCTTACGTTTAAATAAAACCTCATGCAGCATCCGAATGAAATATGAATATTCTTAATAGTTATTCATATCCACGGTGTCCCTGGTTTTAAGCGATGCTCGCTCGCATCAAAAGATGGTGGTGAGGCCGATAACTGACCAAACTATCCGAAACCACATCAATCAAATAAAAACATCCTTTGAGGGTTTTGTTGGAACATAAGATCTAAGAATAACCCTAAGACTTAGTGGGTTATCTCTTAGATAACCCACCAAGTCATTGCTTATGAATTGCATGAATACAGAGCAGATGTCGTTTGCCTTTCCGAGACGAGGATCGGAGGTGTTTTGCCCTCAAATATACCCACAGCAAAATCAGAAGAGAAATATCGATTTCTCAACTCAGGAGTGCAGGATGGATCCGGATTCCATGGAATGGGATATGCTCACCTTTTCAGGTCATTGCACACTTCCATTGTTGGTGTCTATTAGCCCCAGAATCGCCCTATGCCGCTTAAAGGGCAGACTAATCATTGAAAGCATCACGGCTTTATATAGGTATACGCTCCCATCCGTGATGCGGCCAAAGACCGAAAAAATTCAATCTACATGGAACTGGAGCGTACAGTAGAAATTTGTCAAAAACGGGACTACCTCAAAGTAGCAGGATACTACAACAACCGAGTTGGCGCTACTGACCAGTCACTCCATGTTGTGATCGGTCGCTACACGTATGGACAAACGATGCAAAAATGGTGGGCGAATCACCCAGTTTGCTCGTGACCATCAACTAGTTGTTGCAAACTCTCTGTTTCATACACAGGACTTCACAACTCGTCACATGGTTCTCTCATAAAAATGTTAGAGCAGCCCAGAGAGATTTTATTCTAGTCAGGAGAAGATAGCAAAACCCTATTCAAGACGTCTATGCCTTGAGGCCAGCCTGTGCTGGATCCAGAGCAGGTCACGATCATACCCTCTTGGGACCAAACATCCTTCTCCGCCTTAGCACGGGGATGAAGGAGATCCCAAAGAGAAGACTGAGCATCGCTAACGACGATTCTGATCAAACAAAACAAGAATTTTGCCTATATGATGTCCTCTTCACTGATGTAAAACAACCCAGAGAAATATGGCTACAATGAAGTATTTCGTCCAATTCCACCATTGAAGTTGCTTCTGATATGCTTGGCTACTACCATCCCTCTAAAAAGAGCAGGATTTCGAAAATGATCTCTAGAGTTTATTGAAGAGAGACGTACTTCAAGCCAACCTGGCAAACATTCGAGAGCTGAGCTGAGAAAGCGCATCAAGCAAAGCGCAAGAAAAGACCACACCCGTCACTGGGAAGAAGTCACTTATAAACTAGAAAAAAAAAGTGCGAAATCACGACTCAAGACAAACTTATCAAATTCTTAAAGAAGTTACTGGAAAAAAAGTCCTCTGCACGAAACTCTGCCAAGGATAAACAAGGAAATGACATAGCGGACTGTGCCCAAAAAAGTCGAATGATGGTTATACACTTAAGCAAACTTCCAAATCAAAACGTAAATGCGAATATAGAAGCAAAAAATACACAATCCTCGGCGTCGAAGTTACCGTACGATATAAACACGACAACGTCAGACCTTAAAATCGTCACGAGGACAATATTACCTGAGATTCCATGAGAGTGAGCACCTACGATTTCCAAAGCTTCTCTCCACCTGAGTGTAAATCAGTTACTGCTGTTTTTTACAAAATATGGAAAACCGAGTATTTCCAAAAGGACAGGAAAATTTCAGTCAGCCTACCGGTTAAAAAAAAGTCAAAAAGATAGAGAATGCTAACATAGAGGAATACCTCTCAATGACCTTGTTGCTAAATTCGTCGCCCCCATTCAACTACATTAATTCCAAACAGCGAGAGATAGACGAACACAGGGAAACCAGTCCGGATTCCGGTCTGGCAGAGAATGCTCGGATCAGATTTTTGCCCTCCGCTTGATCATGCAACAATGCAAAAGGTACCACCTCCCCCTCATCAATATATTCTTAGACTACATTACCGTCTTCGATTCATTTGAGCGACGAACCTTGTGGAGGATTCTCCTTGAAGATGTCAATGCAACAAAAATTGGTCGACATGTTGGAAGCCTATTACAAAGGACATGCATCCCGAGTCAAGTGCATGCAGAAGAGTCGTCATCGTTTGTCATGGAATGGCTCGCGAAGCAAGGCTGTAAGCACTCACCGGTCCTCTTTAGTTCCTGTTTCGATTGGATCCTCGACCACATTCTACGGATATTTGAAGAAATAGTACTTGGCAGAAATGGCAACTTGACGGGCCTTGACCACACTGACAACGTGAAACTTCTCGTGGCGGTACCAAATTCTGCCCACCAAATGTTTCACGAAGTCCCACACTCTCAGCTTACCTCAGAATACGAGTAAACACAAAAACAAGAGCTAAGAACTCATATGGCACTTGTGACGAAGTCGGAAGAGCCAAGAGCTCATATGGTATGAGCTCTAGCAAAATTCTAAGAATCAATAGATTGCTTTAAAAGAAAAATCAGAGACTTAATGCCGGTCAGGATTTAAAATAAGAGCTCTGAATCACGAGGTCCTTCTAAAAATCAAAATTCATTAAGATCCGATGACCCACTTGTAAGTTAAAAATACCTCAAATTTTCTAACTTTTCTTCTCGCTTCAGCCCCCCCCCCCGATAGTCAAATCGGGGAAAACGACTTTATCAAGTCAATTTGTACAGTTCCCTGACACGCCTACCAATTTTCATCTTCTTAGCACGTCCAGAAGCACCAAACTCGCCAAAGCACTGAGCCCCACTAACTAACTCCTCAAAAGAGAGTGGATCCATTCCAGTTACGTCAATCACGTATCTACGACATTTATAAGCGTTTTCCAAGATTTCCGGTTTCCCCCACCAACTCCCCCAATGTCATCAAATCTGGTCAGGATTTGAAATAAGAACTCTGAGACATGAGTCTCTTCTAAATATCAAATTTCATTAAGATCCGGTCACCCGTTCTTAAGTTAAAAATGCCTCAATTTTTCAATTTTTCCAAATTAACAACCCCCAGCTCCCCCAAAGCGAACAGATCCGTACCAATTATGTCAAGCTCGTATCTATAACTTGTGCTTATTCTTCCCATCAAGTTTCATCCCGATCTCTCCACTCTAAGCGTTTTCCAAGATTTCCGGAAAAATTTTTGTTTCCCCCCTCCAACTCTCTATGTCCCCGGATCCGATTCGAATTGAAAACGGAGCATCTGAGAATAAGATTCTTCTATGTATCAATTTTCATTAAGATCCGATCACCCATTCGTAAGATACCTTGATTTTCACATTTTCCAAAAATTCTGGCTTCCCCCTCCAACTCCCTTCAATGTCACCGGATCTGATCGGGATTTAAAATGAGAGTTCTAAAGCACAGGATCCTTCTAGATATCAAATTTCATTTAGATCTGATCATCCGTTCATAAGTTACAAAAACCTCATTTTCCCTAATTTTTTCGAATTATTCCCCCCCCCCCCCAACTCCACCAAAGAGAGGGGATCCAGTCCGGTTATGTCAGTCACCTATCTTGGACTTGTGCTTATTCTTTCCACCAAGTTTCATCCTGATCTTTCCGCTTTAAGCGTTTTCCAAGATTTCCTGTCCCCCTCCTAATGACACTGGATCCGGTCGGGATTTAAAATAAGATATCTGAGTTTCGAGGTCCTTCTAAATATGAAATTTCATTAAGATACGATCACTCTTTCATAAGTTAATAATACCTCATTTTTTCTAATTTTTTTTAATTAAAATCTCCCCCAAAGAGAGCAGATCCGTTCCGGTTATGTCAATCAAGTATCTAGGACTTGTGCTTATTTTTCCAACCAAGTTTCATCCCGATCCCTCCGCTCTAAACATTTTCCAAGATTTTAGGTTCCGCCCCCCCAACTTCCCCTTCACTGGATCCGGTCGGGATTTAATATCCCGACCGAGTTCTGAGACATGAAATCCTTCCAAACATCAAATTTCATTAAGATCCGATCACTCCTTCGAAAGTTAAAAATACCTCATTTTTCTAATTTTTTAGAATTAACCCTCCCCCCCAACTCCCTCAAAGAGAGCGAATCCGTTCCGGTTATGTCAATAACGTATCTAAGAATTCTTATTTTTCCCACCAAGTTTCATCCCGATCCCTCCACTCTAAGCGTTTTCCAAGATTTTAGGTTCCCCCCTCAATTCCCCCAATGTCACCGGATCCAGTTGGGATTTAAAATAAGAGCTCTGAGACACTATATCCTTCCAAACTTCAAATTTCATTAAGATCTGATCTCTTCTTCGTATGTTAAAAATACCTCATTTTTTCTAGTTTTTCAGAATTAACCTCCCCCCGCAGCTCCCCTAAACAGAGCAGATCCGTTCCGGTTATGTCAATAACGTATCTAGGAATTCTTCTTCTTTTTCCAACCAAGTTTCATCCCGATCCCTCTACTCTAAGCGTTTTCCAAGATTTTAGGTTCTCCTCCAACTCCCCCTAATGTCACCGGATCCAGTCGGGATTTAAAATAATAGTTCTGAGACACGATATTCTTCCGAAAATAAAATTTCATTAAGATCCTATCATCCGTTCGTAAGTTAAAAATACTTCATTTTTTCTATTTTTTTCGAATTAACTGGCCCTCACTCCCCCACAGTTGGTCAAATTGGGAAAACAACTATTTCTAATTTGATTTGGTCCGGTCGCTGATACGCCTGCCAAATTTCATCGTCCTAGCTTACCTGGAAGTGCCTAAAGTAGCAAAACCGGGACAGACCGACAGGCAGAAAGACCGACAGAATTTGCGATCGCTATATGTCACTTGGTTAATACCAAGTGCCATAGAAAAATCAGTTTTGAATTTGACGGCCAGAAAACACTACCAACTCAGACTTAATGGTCTCCCGTTTGGAAAAGTTTAAAGGGATGCAAAGTAGATGTGAAAGGAATATATGTCCAAGATGTCAACCCGAGAGTATCTAGAGCTCAAGCAGTTTTCGCACAACTCCTTAAACGTTTTCGGTTTCGTCGAGGGACTAGTTTGCAAACGAAGACAAGCATATATAAGTCGGCAGTGAAGACTGTCCATCTCTATGGTGTTAAATTGTGACCCATCAAAGCAGCTCAGATCTCTAGGTTTTTACCACCGCTGCCAATATTAAATTTTACGCGTCCGGATACTAAATCAGACTTCGAAAGATATTATCAACCAAAATTGTGTCAACGTCAACAAAACCATATACATCATCAAGCCTCACCGGCTCCGCTGGCTCGAACATGTTTTTGTGTTACCCAACAAAAGCCTCTTTAACAAATACTTGTTGCTGAGTTTTCATCAACACAGAAGAAAAGGAGTTCAATTAAAAAACTGGTAGTGAATGATTAAGCAATATATGAAGACTACTAGATGTTTCCGCATATTCGACCGCAAATGGAACAATAACTGGCTAAGATTTGCCAAAGAATTGGAATATATATATATATATATATATATATATATATATATATATATATATATATATATATATACATATATATATATATATATATATATATATATATATATATATATATATATATATATATATATATATATATATATATATATATATATATATATACATTACCGGACCCTGGCACTCGGCACGCATCAGGCCGATATAAGGTATATAAGGATTTATATAAATCCTTATAATCTATATAAGGATTCTCATTGTCGCTTGTCTCCTAGCCGCAGACAATTTGAGCCTTTTCTTGATGTCAAGACGTTACCAGAGGTTCAATACAGCCACCCTAGGAAATATACAAATGCTTTCTTAAAGTTGCAACCTATTTAGATCATTTTGTGGCCGGAAATGTTAATTTGCCAGTTTTAAGAGAAAAAAACTTATGTAGCCGATTTTAAGGTCTGGCCCCGGCATGCCTACACGAAAGCTTGTCTATATTGATTCCGATTGTCACTTATCTTGTAACCACGGACAATGTGAATCTCTTCTTGATGTGATGGCGACACCATAGGTTCGATAAATCCACCATGGGAAAAATATAAGTTCTTCTTTAAAGCTGTGACCTTTTTAGATTGTTATAGGGGCGAGAAATGTCAATTCACCAGTTAAGAAAAAAACTATGCAGCCGATTTCAAAGCCAGGCTCTGGCACTGGGCATATGATAGGCTTGTATATATTGATTCTTGTTGTAAGTAGCAACCTCGAAATCAGTCAGCTTTGTTTGCTACTCTTTAATCGGGAAAATGGAGGCCTCCCCAAGGAACACATAGAACGTTGAAGGATCCCAACGACTAGTAATAAACAATTGGATTGTTTATGGCATCTTAGATTTGTTCTTGGTTTTGCGCCACCTTTTGTTGGCGTCAAAGATTTTGACGGCGTTGTTCATCTAACGTAATATTTCTTTCTTCTTCACTTTCATTTTTGACACGTTCCGATGCTCGCTTTCTCGCAATTTCTCTAACCGCATATTTCCTTGTCCTCGCTGTGGCATATTTTTAGCCACATATTACTTTGTTCTTCACTTTTATTTTTGATAAGTTTTAATATTTGCTGCCGCTTATCTTCAAACCGTACTTTTGTTTGTTTCTTCCCATTTGTTCTTGACTCGTTGTAATTGTTCCTGACGAAATTATTCTGACTGAACATAATTGTTTTTCAATTTCTTTTATCATTATTTTAGACATTTTTTTCAATACCCTTTACCTTTGATGCTCGGATTGGTCTTGTCACGTTTGATGGTCTAGGTCAGTGGCTCTCAAACTTATTTAGACACTGCACCCCTTTTTACACACAAAACATTTTAGATACACCTTCTCAGTTATCTGCACTAAGTAAATTATAGCTAAAATATTAAACACATCTTAAATGCTTGATTTTAATAGCTCAATTATGCATCATGTTAAATAAAAACAGGGAGATATTTTTTTACGAAGATTTTTATTTAAAAACAAACACACAAAATTTAAAGAACAAAAAGCGCTTACTTTCAAAGAGATTAGTGAAAAGGATGAACTTGTTTCCCTTTACATAGTTTATAGAAATCGGGTTCTAACTTAGTTAAATACAATCTTAAATGAATATCAACGTTTAGTTTTCTTGATTTACTTTTAAGGTAGGTTAAACTTGAGTTAACCTTTTAAACCTTTTTTTTTTGGTTAAACCTTTTCACATAAACCAGTGGTGGAAAACCCTAAAAAAAATTTAACGGCAGTGCTTAACAGTTCTTGGTATTCCTTCCCAATTATTTATTTTTCAGCGTGGGATTACATGAGACTTCAATGAGTTGCCCCTTTCGAAAGGTAGTAAGGCTACCGTCCGCAGTATAAGCATTAGAGGGGTCAGGTAGCCAATCTAACTATAACTGTTTCTCCAAAGGTGGAAAGTACTCTCTTCAATGCGTTCAAATGCTGGATCATTTGAGTCTTGAGTTGAGTGAAATCAGACATGTTTTCTCATTATCTTGCAAAAATGTCTGTAATCTTTCAAACGGCTCGCAATTGTTATTTTCTGTTTGTTTTTCCCACAGAGTGATCTTTTTCGCCATTGCATCAGTTTTCTTTTCAACACAAGAATATCAGAAACACTGCCCTGCATGGATAAATTCCAGATGTTGAGCTTTCCAAAAATATCATTTGAATAAGCCACCTTCTAGAGCCAATCAAAATCAGTAAATACAGAAGAGATATGGAATTTATGTTCGGTAAAAAGAAAATATGATTTCTGTGGAGTTCAAATACATCGGAAACAACATTTCCCTGAGAAAGCCATCCAACGTCAGTATGTAGCAATAATTTATCATGGAGACTCTTCATTTCCTGGCATAAAATTTTAAAGTGACAAGATTTTTTAGCCTAGTTTTTGTGAAGTTCATAAATTTAACATTGGGATTAAGAACATCTTTAAGTTCATCAGGGAGGTTCATAGCACCAAAGCCTCTCGGCGAAGTTCACAACGAGTGAACTTACACTCAATTGAAACCTTTTTAAAACCTTTAAGCACCATCCATACACAATGTCACACAGCTTTTCATTCAAGCTAGTTTTTTTTTTTTTAAGAACATAACAACTTGAAAGTATCTTAATATATTGTCGAGGTTGTAAGTGTCTTACAAAATAAAATATCTTCAAATATTTCATCTTGAAAAATGCCACGTACAGAAACGATCAGTTGGGCTATTCCAGTGACATCTGTGGTTTCTTGTACACCAAAGCAAGGACTACCTCGAATTGCTCCGACAAGTTGTACTTTTATGTCATACGCCATATCACTAATTCTACTCGAAACTGCATCATCTATATATATAATAATAAGTTGTTTGTCTGTGGGTCTTTCGAGTGACATCATGTCATCATGTCGTCATGAAGTTAGTTGTCGTCATGTTTGCTATGACGACGACGTCATTAAAAGCATTTAAGAAAATCGTTCAAAGAGAAATTTTTGATTGTAAGAAGATCGTGGACGGAAAAATTTTTAATTGTAAAATGACTGAAGAACCTACAATGGCAACAGCCGAGGAAGCTGCTCAAAGAGTCTATGCCAAAAAACTTGCGGCTGATAGAGAAAGAAATTACAGACTGGGACACTGGGACACAAATAACGACCGGGAGATATAAATGGCGACCGGGACACTCAAAGATAAATTACAGACCGGGACACCGGGACACAAATGACGACCGGGACACAAGGAATATAAATAACGAACGGGACGATCAAAGAGAAATTACAGACTGGGACACTGGGACACAAATGACGACCGGGATACTGGGAATATAAATGACGACCGGGACACAGGGAATGTTCGATTAGCAATCACCATCAACAAAGCTCAAGGGCAATAATTAGAATAATGAGGTATAGATCTGAATACGGATTGTTTTTCCCATGGACAATTTTATGTTGCATGTTCAAGAGTCGGTAAACCTGACAATCGATTTATATGCACAGACAACGGGACATCGAAGAATGTTGTATATTCGCAAGTTTTACGTAGTTAAAAACATAAACACGTTAAAGTTAAAATCATAATATCTCACAAGACTTTGATAATGCAAGACAAGATTTTGTAACGTTTATCAAGATTTGATAATATTATGCAAGCCTTTAATAATAACATGTAAGTTTTTGACAATATTTGACAAGATGTTGATAATCTTGATAATAGCACACAGAAATATGAAAGCACTATGTTAAATTTTGTTAATAGGTAAAATGATTTTGATTGTATTATATTAGATTTGGGTAATACCAGTCATATTTTGATTGTTGCTTAAGATATTTCATTAATAACTTGCAATATCACGATAATTCCATGTAAGAATTTTTAATAGCTTGTAAGATTCTGAGAGCACTGTGTGTGGTTTTGATAGTAACAGAGAGGATTCTTATTATATCTTTCGAGATTTTAATAACGTTGTGAGATGTATTTTATATTATCAGACAAGATTTCGATAATACCATACAAGAGTCAGGTAATAATTGGCAAGATTTTAACGATCTTGATTATAGCAGAAATGATTTCATATCACTGCGTTGAATTTTGGCAATAGCAGTTATGATTTAAATGTGACAATTTTATATTTTGACAATAAAGACTGGATTTTGATAATAATACACAAGAATTTTTCAATGACTGATAAAATTTTGATAGTAACAGAAACGATTTCGCTAGAACCTTCTTAGACTTTGTAAGGGTTTAACATGTAAGGTTTAAAAAGATTTGGTAATATCATGCAAGACTTTGATAATATCATGTAATACTTTGAGAATATTTGACAAGGTTTTGATAATCTTGATGATGGAACACCAAATTTTGATACATTATTTTAAGTTTTGTTACTAGCTAATATGATTTTGAGAGCATGGTATTAGATTTGGATTACATCAGTCACTTTCAGATTGTTACTGACGATATTTCTGTAGTAACTTGCAAGATTACCATAATACTATGTAAGAATTTACTAATAACTCGCTTACTTTTGATAATAGCGCTTCAGGTTGTGATATTGCCAGAGAGGATTCTTTAGACCATAAACCTAGGAAAACCAGAAAACGAAGGATTTCTTTAACCAGAAAACCTACGCAGTAGCAGTAGTAGGCTTAAAAAAAACCTGCGCGTAATAATAGATATCTTCACTTCAAATCTAACCATCCTCCAAAGGTTAAAAGAGGCGTGGTAATATCTCTTGTGGATAGAGCACTAAATAGCTGTTCCGAGCCGTATATTAAAAAAGAATTAAATTTTATTCCAGACATAATTTTTGGCAATGGGTACCCAATTTCTCTCATAAATACTGTTATTGCTCTAAGACTAAAGATACATTCTTCTAAAACCTTAAATCCCACACCAGTAAACGATTCGAATAAACCCACAACCACGATTTACCTACCTTGTATTCCGAAAATTAATTCAAAACTGAAAATAGTTTGATTAAAAAATAATTTACGCATTGTCTTTACAAATAATTTAAGTATAATGAACCTTCTCAATTCTGGTAAGGATAAAGCCCCAGGTACTCGTCTAATGGGTGTATCAATTACCATATAGTTGTGGAAATTATTACATTAGTGAAACCCACTGAAATTTAGGAAAAAGATTACAGCAACACAAAGAAAGTATTGGTAAGCATTAAAACCTAAAAATAACTCCATATCTTTCGATTCAGCTTTAAGCAATCATATTTCTGAAAATCCAATCCATTATGTTCTATTTGACGAGACAATTCTATTTAGCAATGACCTAGGAATCAAACAAACTGTCCACGAGGCAATCGAAATCACACGAAACTCAGATAATAATACATCCCTAAATAGAGACTTGAGTGAATACACAGTCAACCCCTATTTACACAAAATTAATTATAGAAAATAATCTAATTCAGAATAAAACAAAAACAGGAACCAATAAAAACAAGCCCAATCCCAAACGAACTACAAGACTAGCTGCAGAGAAGGCAAACATCGCAATAAGAAATAATTCCAATTCTTATTAAATACAGTTAGTGAAATGAGTGAACCTTTTTAGCTGGTAAAATTTTAGCTTTTATCATACAGTCCTGGCTGAACTTTCCATTAATAAGTAATGATGGCTAGGCTATTTTGAACAAAAAATTGATTCTTAACCAAGAACTTTTATTGTGTGTTTTTGTTTGTTATTTTCTTTGCTGAAGACGGCCTTTAGATATAAGGCCGAAATATTAAAATAGGTTGGGTTCATTCACTGTCTTGGGAAAAAAAATCCTGATCATTTTCTCTTCTGTATTTGTATTATGGAATGGGAGTGTGGTCTCCATCATTATTTATACATGATTGTTAACCAGAAAATATCTGGAAAATATCATAAGAATAACCAGGGGTACTAGAGGGTACCAGATGGCTAGTGATAATGGGGCACGGTGGTAAGAATTGAAATGGTGCATCACATTGAGGGTGGCTTGCAAAAACACGAATCAATGGACTTTAAGCACAATTTGAACCGAAAAACATCTTGAAAATTTCTTATGAATAATAAGGAGATGAAAGAGGGTGACAGAGCGTCAGTCATGGTGTGGCAGAGTAATGTGAATTGATTTAGTGTATCACGAAGCGTTGAGTAGCAAAAACAAGAACCATTGGAATATTCCAGGCATAATGATACAGTAGCTTTTATTTCATCTCTGTTAGAACATTCAAATTCTAATAGAGTAAAAGACGCTACTACTAAAATTATGTGCTAAAAGTAACCAGCTATCTACCTGCTAACACTACCTAAAGCATTACTTAACATGCAGGTGCATACCGAATGTATGCAATTTCAAGTAATCGATTTTTTCCTCTGCGTGTCAATTATTGCGGACATATGGGAACACGCACTTCATTTAATCAGTATCGTATGTGTGAACAAGGGATTCTGCATACATACAATAGGTAATCATGTAGATTTTATTAGCCAAATAAAAATATTAGAAGGACTTTCATAGTCCAGCTGATTAGCATTGCATTCCATTTAGGGGAAATTGCCTTCGATTTCTAATGTGGAGAAAAAATTTTGTAATATAAATGTTCCCTTAGAAAAACTTTTTGAAGGAAAATGAAATTTCAAAAAGAAAAAAAACACCTTGAAAGAAAATGAAACTTCTTAGAGTATTATTTAACATCCCACGTTTTTTTTCCTCCTCAGTTACAATCGGGGATTCTTCGCAGGTACCTGGAGAAACATGTCACGTGTGAAAGTGGTATCCTTAGCACTATTAAACATTCCCTATTAGGTAATATGCACCTGCTGGATGGAATTGCTTGCTAAGGGCTCCGATGGACTTGGGTGAAAAGGGCTTCCTTTGGAATTGATCGTTAGGGCTCTCGGATGAATTGGATACTAGGGACTCGGCGGATAGGCTAGGGGCCTGTCGAAATTTTCTGCTAGGGCTCCCCATTGGAATTGGATACTAGGACTCCATTGGAATTGGTCGCTAGGGTCTGGCGGCTTGAACGCTCCCCACTAGCGGCCCCTGAAGGTCTTTCCCGGCCCTCGTAGGTTTTATTTAAGAAAAAACACTCTTTTATGTAACAAGCAAACATAAAATTCAAAAATAAAGATTCCTTATGACGCATCATTTACCTACGTCTCACAGAAAAACATTCCCTGTTTCGTAAAATTCAGCAGAAAACATTTCTCTGATGTATCATGCATTTGTGTCTTGAAGGACTTTTAAAAAAGTGTCCAGATCGGGATTCGAAGGGATATGGATGCCATCAAATATATTGAGGCATCACTACACCCAAATTTGTGTCCTCCCCCATTTTCGACGTAGATCTTTTTAGGTTTACTAATTTTTTTGGACTTAGAGTTTTTTGGAGGGTTTATAATTTTAAGATTATTGCTTAGTATTGGGGTTTACATAAAGTCGAAATTAATAAAGTCGTGTATATTTTAAGCCGTAATACGACGGCCCTATTAGGGAAATGGTATAATAAAGCCTCTTGAAATGTATTGCTTAGTACTAGGGTATGCATAAATTCTAATAATAAAGTCGTATATATTTTAAGTGATGACTCGACAGCCCTATGAGAAAATGATAGAACAAAGCTTTTTGAAAAGTGTTGCTTAGCATTAGAGTATAAGTCGACTGTGACTACTTATGGTTGTGACTGCAACCACTTGAAACAGTCACTGAGACTATAGAAAACTTTGACTAATTACCACTGCAACTTCGACTACATGAGACTGCTACTTCTACTACTAATACACCTCGGTTACTGCTAATCTTCCTCCTACTACTACTAATACCAATATTAATACCACTACTACTACTACTAATATTACAACTACTACTAATACTACAACTACTACTAATACTGCTACCACTACTACTACCACTGCTAATAGTACTAATGCTACTGGGACTGTAACTGCTGCTCTTACTGCTATTAGCCTACTAGTATTGAACAAGATCAAAAGATTTGAAATGCATCAAGTTTGTCATAATGACTTTGCACGGCAAGGGCGTACATAGGATGTTTCAGTAATGACAAAAGAAACTAAATTTAAAGTTAGGACTATTTTGACGGGGAAACTGTATGCCTCTAGGTGGTCAAAAGGACTTGAAAAAACCTGCTCAAATCATAATACCACTTCAAAATTTTATGAAGAAAAAAAAAGACTATCAGCAACATTATGCGTTTGGTACTTGGCATTTCTCATGATGTAACAATAAGAATAACCAATTTGTGCACTTGGTGAAGTTGGGTAGCAATAAGTATCTGATCTCAGTTTCTGATGAAGAAAAAATTAGAGACCCAAATGTTACATGTCACCAGACTTTAGATTGCATTGATGGTTTTGTTCGAAACTAGCACCAGTTTCCACTTTTATAAGATACCCAAATTCTTGGATTTTTACCCTACATTACCCTCACTTTTAGCAATAGACTGCACTGTTAGCAATTTTTTTTTTACTTGGTATTTAATGGAGGGATGCTTGAGAATTTTTCTTTCAATTAGACAAATAAGACAGGATTCGCACCATTCCATTGCCTGGCGTTTTTCGCTTGACAAATTTTGCCACTTTTAAACCGTGTTTTAACTCGTAGCTCCTTAATTCTTAAGTTACAGTAGGCCCAAGTTCTTAAATTTGTCTGTCGACTTATGTTTTGTTTTCAAGTTCAAAGGAGAAAATCCAAAGATTGACGTCAAATGGTATTATAAGTTAAAGGGCTGGTTAATTACAACAGGCCAATCTTACACGGTTTCATGTTTGCCAGGTTGAAATATCATGGTTTGCCACCATGTGGGTAATATTGGGAGATGGGTGACCATTATTAAAAAATCCATGTAGTTTTACTCGATCATCGAAAATCTTTATTCGATGCTTTCATATTTTACTATAGCAAAGAAGTAAAAGACCCCATTCTCCTTAAAAAATGTGTTAAACAGTACGTTAATTCTGGTTTTCACAAATTCATGGTAACTCTTTCCTACATTTTGATAATTGTTATTTCTTCGTAAAAATTCCACATATTTTAATGTTACTCTTCTCTTAATTCGTCTGTGACCATACTTAAGGCAACAAAAAAGTACATGGGTCCAAACCTATTATCAGGAGTCTGCCCTCTCAAACCAGAGGGGAGACTGGATTATTTATAAGGGCTACCGAATAGCTCTACTCTGTGCTTATACCCTAAAATTATCAGATTTATTTTCTGAAGCACAATTAACACCAGGACTTGATGTCTAGTAATATATTATTTGGTCAGTTATTTAAAACATAATTGATTTAAAGGTCAAACAAAACGCGCCTTCATTCCAAGAAGGTACGAGGGAAGGATTGTAGGTTTTGCTTGATAGTGACTTTTCTGAAATAATTCTGATGAAAGCTGAAATATTTCAGCCATTTCAGCCAACAATTGAAAGTAGGAGAAGGAAGTTAAATTGCAAGCAGCTACTGCTTCAGAGGATAGAGTACTACCTGCTGCTACCAATCAAATAATGGTGGACGACCCTGTCCTATCCTGTGAGGACCAAATGATGCCTCTCCGAGATCACCTGAAGCTTGCGAGTTTGGCTCTCTGAAGGAAATTTCGATATAATACGTGCCAATAAAACCCTGCTTATTTGCAATTTAATTTATCTCTATTCCACTATTATTCCGTTCACTTCACTACCTATCTATTTTAACTCTTACTCGGCATTCCATAGCTTTCCAATTTTCTAATTCCTTGCATACATAATGTTTTCTCTCCTATAACATTTTATCTACCTTTTTCCTAAAAAACCTTTTTTTTTCTTTTCTTTAACAATTTCCCTATTCATGCGATTCTCTGTCGATTAATTTACTATACAACTATTTCAAAATTCACATTCCAGCTACCCTCGGTGGTAAGGGGCTGCTCCCATTCATTAAGCCTGTAAAATACAATATTAAAATACAAATTTGCAATGCATATATATTTTTGTACTTTAAATTCTTTTAAAATTCTTAAAACACTTTAAAACACTATTCACTTCATTTACATAAAAATAAAAATAAAAAAAATAACACCAATTATTCATACATCACATTCCAACACATTCTATCTTAGCAAGGCCTTGCATTATTGGTTAGCTAAAACAATCATTAAAAAAAATCCCGAAACTTAAATATTTCACAATCTAGGTGAATCATATCCCCCTCGAAATATAAAATAAATTCCTCTAATTTAGATTACATTTCAAACAATCATTAAAAAACCTATACTATTTCTACATTCCCTAAAAATATTTTTAATTTTAAACCCCATACTTCAAAATATTAATTTGCATTCATATCTTACCTATTATATAACCTTAAAAATGCTAAACAAATCTTGAAACCAACTATTACAATATAAAATTCTTATGAAAAATCAAACTATAAATTCAAACTGTTCAAAATTTTTAACTTAAATTTTACATTACCCTCCTCCTTATGCCATAATTTTCCGAAAACTTCCAATCAAAATTTTGAGAAAGCTATTTAGTTTACTATAATTGAACGATTTGAAAACTATGTCTCAAGGGATATCGGTTATGACAACCCCCCTACAATTATTAAGACATCTCAGCATTATCCTAAGAACGAATGACAGTACACCTGACAATTTCACTAAATCGAAAGAGTGTAAGTATATTCAGGTTGTCACTGAGCATAGATGTAATTTAATCGGATTGGTATTAAGTTTTTTTTTTTTTTTTTTTTTTTTTTTTTTTTTTTTTTTTTTTTTTTTTTTTTTTTTTTTTTTTTTAGGGCAACTGAAGGATGTGTAAAACTAAGTTAAAGAATTTTATCTTTGTCCAGATTTTCGAAGGGATTGATGCTGTTAAAAAAATGTTTAAAAAGCTATTACAATATACAAGTAGTAAGCTAAGCTAATAATTCTTACAGAAAACAAGAGCTAAGAGCTCATATGGCACTTGTGACGAGGCAAGAAGAGCTAAGAGCCAAGAGCTCTAACAAAATTCTAAGAATCAATAGATTGATTTAAAAGGAAAATCAGAGGCTTAATGCCGGTCAGGATTTAAAATAAGAACTCTGAGTCACGATGTCCTTCTAAATATCAAAATTCATTAAGATCCGATCACCCACTCGTTAGTTATAAATACCTCATTTTTTTAATTTTACTCTCCCTTTAGCCCCCTCCCCAGATGGTCGAATCTGGGAAAACGACTTTATCGAGTCAATCTGTGCAGCTCCCTGACAGGCCTACCAATTTTCATCATCCTAGCACGTCCAGAAGCACCAAACTCGCCAAATCACTGAACCCCTCCCCCCAACTCCCCCAAAGAGAGTGAATCCAGTACGGTTACGTCAATCACATATCAAGGACATTCGCTTATTGTATCCACCAAGCTTCATCCCGATTCCTCCACTCCAAGTGTTTCCAAGATTTCCCCCTCCAACTCCCCCCAATGTCAAAAGATCTGTTCGGGATTTAAAATAAGAGCTCTTAGACATTAATTCCTTCTAAATATCAAATTTCATTAAGATCTGATAAAAATACTCCAATTTTCACGTTTTCCAAGAATTCCAGTTTCCCCCTCCAACTCCCCCCAATGTCACGGGATCTGGTCGGCATTTAAAAATAGAGCTTTAAAGCACAAGATACTCTAAATATCGAATTTCATTAAGATCTGGTTACCCTTTCGTAAGTTACGAAAAAAAGCTCATTTTGGAAAATTACATACCCCCCCCCAACTCCACCAAAGAGAGCAGATCCGGTCCGATTATGTCAGTTACATATCTTAGACAGGTTTTTATTCTTCCCATCCAGTTTCATCCGGATCTCTCCGCTTTAAGTATTTTCTAAGATTTCCGGTCCCCTCCCCCCAAACTGACCCCCCCCCCTAATGACGCTGGATCCTGTTGAGATTTAAAATAAGAGATCTGAGTTACGAGGTCCTTCTAAATATGAAGTTTCATGAAGATCCGATCACTCCTTCGTAAGTTGAAAATACGTCATTTTTTCTAATTTTTCAGAATTAACCCCCCCCCCCTCAATAGAGCGGATCCGTTCCAATTATGTAAATCACGTATCGAAGACTTTTGTTGATTTTTCCCACCAAGTTTCTTCCAGATCCCTCCAATCTATGCATTTTCCATGATTTTAGGTTACCCCCCCCCCCCCCCAACGCCCTCTAATGTCACCAGATCCGGTCGGGATTTGAAATAAGAGCTTTGAGACACGATATCCTTCTGAATATAAAATTTCATTGAGATCCGATCACCTGTTTGTAAGTTAAAAATACCTCATTTTTTCTAATTTTACAGAATAAACCCTCCCCCACAAACCCCAAAGAGAGCGGATCCGTTCCGGCCGGTTCTGTCAATCATGTATCTAGGACTTGTGCTTATTTTTCCCACCAAGTTTCATCCCGATCCACTCTAAGTGTTTTCCAAGATTTTAGGTTCCCCCCTCCCAACTCCCCTCCCCCAATGTCAACAGATCCGGTAGGGATTTAGAATAACAGCTCTGAGACACAGTACCCTTCCAAACATCAAATTTCATTAAGATCTGATTAACCGCTCGTAAGTTAAAAATACTTAATTTTTCTGTTTTTTTCCGAATTAATGGGCCCCCACTCACCCCCAGATGGTCAAATAGGGAAAACGACTATTTATAATTTAATCTGGTCCGGTCCCTGATACGCGTGCCAAATTTCATCGTCCTAGCTTACCTGGAAGTGCCTAAAGTAGCAAAACCGGGACCGACAGACCAACAGAACGACAGACCGACATAATTTGCGATTGCTATATGTCACTTGGTGAATACCAAGTGCCATAAAAACGAAAAAATGTGAAATATTTTTTTTGTGAAAAAAAATTATGGAAATAAAAACGAACAGAAATTAATTTAAAAACTTTCTCGTAAAATAAGTTTTTCAAAGAATAGTAAATAACTCCATTAAACCAAAAACGAGCATAAATAACATCGTATATTCTACCAAGCATAAGACAGCCACAAATCACCGTCAATAAATCAATGAAACCCGAAACGAACAAAAATTGCAATAAATATACCGTATGCTGACACCCCCATGCCTTCTGAAGAGAAGAACGTAATTTTAGATTTACTGAAACACATATCTCAAATGTTTTAACTTTTATAAATTTAATAAATCGAAAATAAATTCGGATTTCACGAAATTTATTGGAATTACTGAATCTTTTTTAGCAAATTTCAAATTATGCTCTGGTTTTGAAAAGGCATGTGGATTGTCAGCCCTACTATGTTAATTTCTGCTGGTTTTGAAGTTTGACTTGGTTACTTACGGTAATTTTTGTTAGTTTTCGATTTCATTTATTTGTTGATGGTGATTTGTAGTAGCTTTACGCCAAGTAAATTTTTCGATTTTATTTCTGATCATTTTTGATTTAATGGTGCTCTTTACATTTTATTGAGAAACTAATTTTCTGGAAAAAGTTTTGCAAGTCAATTATGCAAAAGATTATGTTTGATAATGAAGCAAATACTCCTAGTGTTGTTACAGGTACTGTTGGCTTAGTTGTTGAAAAGCAAAGCAAAAGGGCAGGGAATAGAAAAGCCTAGTCAGACGGGTGGGAAAAAGAAGACAAGAATATTTAGAATAGAATATTCCCACCTGCTACCAGCAAGCCCTTAGAGGTTCTCTTAGCAACTGCAGCAAAAATGTTCTGTATTTTTTTTGCCAAATAAAATTGCCTATTTATTTAAATTATCTATCTACCGTTTTCTCTGAAAGAAGCCAAAACACTTAGTGGGTTTCATTGTGTCAATTTGCTATTATATTTGAGTTTTGTTCTGCATCTTTTCTATTCTAATCCCACTTTATTTTTTATGTTGCGATCCAAAACCTTGCACATTCTCAACTTTATAGATCTCTGTTGCATGACAAACAAATAATATTTTTACATTAATGAAAATATGGACGCAGAAGAAATTTTGAAATGGCTTCCTCGTGTTTCATGAAGGAAATACCCCTGATCTTGGCCTTATATTCGTGTCTGGCTTATGACTGAAGAGAGTTACTTGTAAAATCACCTGTTCACTTGCTTCCCCCTTAGGCACTAGGCACTTAAATTGCTTGGTGACACAAAACACCATCGTGAGAGGATCCTCTACAGGAGGACAGCTGCGGCAGTGCGTAAGATCCAGATCTATAGATAATGGCCTGTGCAAAGGTCTGTCTTGACCCTTTTGGGGTACCTGCAAGACTAGGAACCTTGCTGTCAGCTCTATTCCCACTTGAGAAGTGACACCCTTCGAGAAACTTATAGCCTAGTAAACGACACATAATTTGCAAGGGTTTCTGATCAATGTATAATTTTTTGTGCTTCATCTGTTTTGAAGGGCGCTTTTGGGCTGAAAAGCCTCTTCTTAGCTAATTTATCTATTATGGGTTGCCTACTTCTCAATGTAGCCTAATATTTTTAGGCACAAATATATATAATGAGTCAATGGTAATGGGCTTGATTTAGTAATTATAAGATTATTACTATAACGAAAAGAGAAATCTTTTCTCTTTTATCTATATTCACAGGTGGGACACAACTACAATGGCGCGTAACTAATATGGCGCGTAAAGACTTACGCGCGCGGGGGGGCTTCGGGGGCGCGAAGCGCCCCCACCAACTAGGTGTTGGGGTGGCGCGAAGCACCACCCCAACAGCTAGTTTGATAATACAATTATTTTAATTATTTATGCCTCTTTTCTTTCCAGACATGCAAAGAAAGAATTTCTGCTGCAGCAGGAAGGATTGGATTTTCGCTAATAGTAAGGCTTTTTACCAGCCTTTGCAATTAAATGACTAGCTTTGTAAGAAGCTTTTTACAGAGCTTTCATTTGGTTCTACACCAGAAAACTTGGTTTTGTTTTCATACTTTTATGATCTTCCAAAAGACGTTGAAAGTACCGTAACTCATTTCTTACTAAATTATCATGTTTGAATTCAAAATGGCGTTTTAAAAGAAACGATTTCACAGATTTCTTTGGTTAGATTTTAGAACAAACAACGCATTATGGATTAGCCTTGTCTGAGCTTCCAGTCCAAGTAAAACCTAATTTTAAGTGCAACTCGCCATTTTTTTTTTTTTTTTACTTCTAGATTTATTTGCCCTTTCCTTTTTTTTTCCTTGGGCAAAAAGTTCATTCCTTTATGTCATTTTTGGAAATGACATAAAGTGCCACCCCAACACCTAGTTGGTGGGGGCACTTTGCGCCCCCAAACCCCCCGGCGCGCGTAATTCGTTAAGCGCCATATTAGTTACGCGCCATTGTGGTTGTGTCCCTGTTTCCTACCTGTGAATCTAGATATATATATATATGTTTTTAACTACGTGAAACTCGCGAATATACAATATTCTTCGCTGTCCCATTGTCTGTACATATAAATAGATTGTCAGGTTTACCGACTCTTGAACATGCAACATATAATTGTCCATGGGAAAAACAATCCGTATTTAGATCTATACCCCAATATTGTAATGATTGCCCTTGAGCTTCGTTTATCTTGATTGCTAATCGAACATTCCCTGTGTCCCGGTCGTCATTTATATATCCCCCTGTGCCCCCCGGCGTCCCCGTTGTAGTTGTGTCCCTGTGTCCCGGTCGTCATTTATATTCCCTGTGTCCCGATCGTCATTTGTGTCCCAGTGTCCCAGTCTGTAGTTTCTCTTTGAGCGTCCCGGTCGTCATTTGTATTCCCTGTGTCCCGGTCGTCATTCGTGTCCCACTCTGTAATTTATCTTTGAGTGTCCCGGTCGTTATTTATATTCCCTGTGTCCCGGTCGTCATTTGTGTCCCGGTGTCCCGGTCTGTAGTGTCATCTTATAATGACGTCATATACAAAACTTTATATACTTAGAATGTTATAATACTTATAACAAACAAACATGCATACATAAAACTTATTTATATATATATATATATATATATATATATATATATATATATATATATATATATATATATATATATATATATATATATATATATGTTTCTTTTTTAATTTTTCTTTTTTAGTTTTTCTTTTTTTAAGTTTTGCAGCTTTTTCAGTTTTTCTTTTTTAGTTTTTCTTTTTTTTTAAGTTTTGCAGCTTTTTTAGTTTTTTAGCTCTTTATTCTTTTTAGTTTTTTACTTTTTTTATTTTTTTCTTTTTTTAAATTTTTTTCTTTTTAAGGTTTTTTCTTTTTTTAGCTTTTTTGTTCCATATTATTTACGCGCCATTGTAGTTGTGTCCTTGTGTCCCATCTGTGAATGTAGATAGATATATACCCCAACACCTAGTTGGTGGGGGCGCTTCGCGCCCCCCCCCCCCCAAGCCCCCGCGCGCGCGTAAGTCGTTACGCGCCATATTAGTTACGCGCCATTGTAGTTTGTGTCCCTATGTCCCACCTGTGAAAATATATATATACTAGCTGTTGGGGTGGCGCTTCGCGCCACCCCAACACCTAGTTGGTGGGGGCGCTTCGCGCCCCCCCAAGCCCCCCCCGCGCGCGTAAGTCGTTACGCGCCATATTAGTTACGCGCCATTGTAGTTGTGTCCCTATGTCCCACCTGTGAATATAGATATATATATATATATATATATATATATATATATATATATATATATATATATATATATATATATATATATATATATATATATATATATATATATATATATATATATATATATATATATGTTTTTAACTACGTAAAACTTGCGAATATACAACATTCTTTGCTGTCCCATTGTCTGTGCATATAAATAGATTTTCAGGTTTACCGACTCTTGAACATGCAACATATAATGGTCCATGGGAAAACAATCCGTATTCAGATCTATACCTCATGATTCTAATGATTGCCCTTGAGCTTTGTTGATGGTGATTGCTAATCGACCATTCCCTGAGTCGCCATCGTCATTTATATATCCCCCTGTGAACCCCGGCGTCCCCTTTGTAGTTATGTCCCTGTGTCCCGGTCGTCATTTATATTCCCTGTGTCCGGGTCGTCATTTGTATCCCGGTGTTCCAGTCTGTGATTTCTCTTTGAGTGTCCCGGGCGTCATTTATATTCCTTGTGTCCCGGTGTCCCGGTCGTCATTTATATCCCCCTGTGCCCCCCGGCGTCCCCATTGTAGTTGTGTCCCTGTGTCCCGGTCGTCATTTATATTCCCTGTGTCCCGGTCGTCATTTGTATCCCGGTGTCCCGGTCTGTATATACATTCGTTTTTTAGTTTTGTTTTTCTCCTTTATTTTTTTCCTTTTTTCTTTTTTTTTCTTTTTTAGTTTATTTAGATTTTTTAGTTTTTTTATTAGTTTTTAGTTTTTTTGTAGTTTTTACCATTTTTTTAGTTTTTTTTTTACTTACGTCCTGGTCGTCATTTATACTCCCCGTGTCCCGGTCGTCATTTGTGTCTCGGTGCTTTGTTGATTGCTAATTTATATTATATTTATATTTATATTTTTTATATTTATTAATATTTTTTTAGTTTTCTTTTTCTCTTATTTTTCAGTTTTTTCCTTTTTTTTAGTTTTTTTCTTTTTTAGTTTTTAGTTTTTTTTTAGTTTTTTTTAGTTTTTTAGCTTTTTTAGTTTTTTTTTCTTTTTAGTTTTTTTTGTAGTTTTTACCTTTTTTAGTTTTTTTTCTTCTTTTGTATTAGTGTGAAATAATTCAGACGTCATATGCGGACAAACACGACGTCACTCGACAGACAAACAGACAGACATAACCCACAAACAACTTATTTTTATATATATTTATTCATATTTTTTTAGTTTTCTTTTTCTCTTTTATTTTTCAGTTTTTTCCTTTTTTTTAGTTTTTTTCTTTTTTAGTTTTTAGTTTTTTTTAGTTTTTTACCTTTTTTTAGTTTTTTTTAGTTTTTTTAGTTTTTTAGCTTTTTTAGTTTTTTTACTAGTTTTTATTTTTTTTTGTAGTTTTTGCCTTTTTTTATTTTTTTCAGTTTTTTTTTAGTTATTAGATTTTTACCTTTTTTTAGTTTTTTTTAGTTTTTTAGCTTTTTTAGTTTTTTTTTCTTTTTAGTTTTTTTTGTAGTTTTTACCTTTTTTAGTTTTTTTCTTCTTTTGTATTAGTGTGAAATAATTTAGTGTGACGTCACCTGATCCACAGATCCACACACAGACAACTTATTTTTATATATATAGATACTAGCTGTTGGGGTGGCGCTTCGCGCCACCCCAACACCTAGTTGGTGGGGGCGCTTCGCGCCCCACCAAGCCCCCCCGCGCGCGTAAGTCGTTACGCGCCATAATAGTTACGCGCCATTGTAGTTGTGTCCCTATGTCCCACCTGCGAATATAGATATATATATATATATATATATATATATATATATATATATATATATATATATATATATATATATATATATATATATGGTTTTAACTACGTAAAACTTGCGAATATACAACATTCTTTGCTGTCCCATTGTCTTTGCATATAAATAGATTGTCAGGTTTACCGACTCTTGAACATGCAACATATAATGGTCCATGGGAAAACAATCTGTATTCAGATCTATACCTCATGATTCTAATGATTGCCCTTGAGCTTTGTTGATGGTGATTGCTAATCGACCATTCCCTGAGTCGCCATCGTCATTTATATATCCCCCTGTGCACCCCGGCGTCCCCTTTGTAGTTATGTCCCTGTGTCCCGGTCGTCATTTATATTCCCTGTGTCCGGGTCGTCATTTGTATCCCGGTGTTCCAGTCTGTGATTTCTCTTTGAGTGTCCCGGGCGTCATTTATATTCCTTGTGTCCCGGTGTCCCGGTCGTCATTTATATCCCCCTGTGCCCCCCGGCGTCCCCATTGTAGTTGTGTCCCTGTGTCCCGGTCGTCATTTATATTCCCTGTGTCCCGGTCGTCATTTGTATCCCGGTGTCCCGGTCTGTATATACATTCGTTTTATAGTTTTGTTTTTCTCCTTTATTTTTTTCCTTTTTTCTTTTTTTTTCTTTTTTAGTTTATTTAGATTTTTTAGTTTTTTTATTAGTTTTTAGTTTTTTTGTAGTTTTTACCATTTTTTTAGTTTTTTTTTTACTTATGTCCTGGTCGTCATTTATACTCCCCGTGTCCCGGTCGTCATTTGTGTCTCGGTGCTTTGTTGATTGCTAATTTATATTATATTTATATTTATATTTTTTATATTTATTAATATTTTTTTAGTTTTCTTTTTCTCTTATTTTTCAGTTTTTTCCTTTTTTTTAGTTTTTTTCTTTTTTAGTTTTTAGTTTTTTTTTAGTTTTTTTTAGTTTTTTAGCTTTTTTTAGTTTTTTTTTCTTTTTAGTTTTTTTTGTAGTTTTTACCTTTTTTAGTTTTTTTTTCTTCTTTTGTATTAGTGTGAAATAATTCAGACGTCATATGCGGACAAACACGACGTCACTCGACAGACAGACAGACAGACATAACCCACAAACAACTTATTTTTATATATATTTATTCATATTTTTTTAGTTTTCTTTTTCTCTTTTATTTTTCAGTTTTTTCCTTTTTTTTAGTTTTTTTCTTTTTTAGTTTTTAGTTTTTTTTAGTTTTTTACCTTTTTTTAGTTTTTTTAGTTTTTTAGCTTTTTTAGTTTTTTTACTAGTTTTTATTTTTTTTTGTAGTTTTTGCCTTTTTTTATTTTTTTCAGTTTTTTTTAGTTATTAGATTTTTACCTTTTTTTAGTTTTTTTTAGTTTTTTAGCTTTTTTAGTTTTTTTTTCTTTTTAGTTTTATTTGTAGTTTTTACCTTTTTTAGTTTTTTTCTTCTTTTGTATTAGTGTGAAATAATTTAGTGTGACGTCACCTGATCCACAGATCCACAGATCCACACACAGACAACTTATTTTTATATATATAGATACTAGCTGTTGGGGTGGCGCTTCGCGCCACCCCAACACCTTGTTGGTGGGGGCGCTTCGCGCCCCCCCAAGCCCCCCCGCGCGCGTAAGTCGTTACGCGCCATAATAGTTACGCGCCATTGTAGTTGTGTCCCTATGTCCCACCTGCGAATATAGATATATATATATATATATATATATATATATATATATATATATATATATATATATATATATATATATATATATATATATATATATATATATGGTTTTAACTACGTAAAACTTGCGAATATACAACATTCTTTGCTGTCCCATTGTCTTTGCATATAAATAGATTGTCAGGTTTACCGACTCTTGAACATGCAACATATAATGGTCCATGGGAAAACAATCTGTATTCAGATCTATACCTCATGATTCTAATGATTGCCCTTGAGCTTTGTTGATGGTGATTGCTAATCGACCATTCCCTGTTCCGGTGTCCCGGTCGTCATTTATATCCCCCTGTTTCCCCCGGTGTCCCCGTTGTAGTTGTGTCCCTGTGTCCCGGTCGTCATTTATATTCCCTGTGTCCCGGTCGTCATTTGTATCCCGGTGTCCCGGTCTGTATATACATTCGTTTTTTAGTTTTGTTTTTCTCCTTTATTTTTTTCCTTTTTTTTTCTTTTTTAGTTTATTTAGATTTTTAGATTTTTTAGCTTTTTTATTAGTTTTTAGTTTTTTTTCTTTTCTTTTTGTAGTTTTTACCTTCTTTTTAGTTTTGTTAGTTTTTTTTTTTACTTATGTCCTGGTCGTCATTTATACTCCCTGTGTCCCGGTGCTTTGTTGATTGCTAATCGAACATTCCTTTTGTCCTGGTCGCTTTCTCTTTGAGTGTCGTCATTTATTTTTTTCTTTTTTAGTTCTTTTAGTTTTTACCTTTTTTAGTTTTTTTTAGTTTTTTAGATGAAAATTTTTTTTAGTTTTTTCCTTTTTTTCTTTTTAGTTTTTTATTGGTTTTTACCTTTATTTTAGCTTATTTTTCAGTTTTTTCCTTTTTTTTAGTTTTTTTTATTTTTTATTTTTTTTAGTTTTTTACCTTTTTTTATTTTTTTATTTTTTTAGTTTTTTTAGTTTTTTTAGTTTTTTTAGTTTTTTTAGTTTTTTAGCTTTTTTACTTTTTTTATTAGTTTTTAGTTTTTTTTTGTAGTTTTTGCCTTTTTTTAGTTTTTTCAGTTTTTTTTTAGTTTTTTATTGGTTTTTACCTTTATTTTAGCTTATTTTTCAGTTTTTTCCTTTTTTTAGTTTTTTTTTAGTTTTTAGTTTTTTTAGCTTTTTACCTTTTTTTAGTTTTTTTAGTTTTTTAGCTTTTTTATTTTTTTTATTAGTTTTTAGTTTTTTTGTAGTTTTTGCCTTTTTTTAGTTTTTTTAGTTTTTTAGCTTTTTTATTAGTTTTTAGTTTTTTTTTGTAGTTTTTGCCTTTTTTTAGTTTTTTTCTTTTTAGTTTTTTTGTAGTTTTTACCTTCTTTTTAGTTTTGTTAGTTTTTTTTTTTACTTATGTCCTGGTCGTCATTTATACTCCCTGTGTCCCGGTGCTTTGTTGATTGCTAATCGAACATTCCTTTTGTCCTGGTCGCTTTCTCTTTGAGTTTCGTCATTTATTTTTTTCTTTTTTAGTTCTTTTAGTTTTTACCTTTTTTAGTTTTTTTTAGTTTTTTAGATGAAAATTTTTTTTAGTTTTTTCCTTTTTTTCTTTTTAGTTTTTTATTGGTTTTTACCTTTATTTTAGCTTATTTTTCAGTTTTTTCCTTTTTTTTTAGTTTTTTTTATTTTTTATTTTTTTTAGTTTTTTACCTTTTTTTAGTTTTTTTAGTTTTTTAGCTTTTTTACTTTTTTTATTAGTTTTTAGTTTTTTTTGTAGTTTTTGCCTTTTTGTAGTTTTTTCAGTTTTTTTTTAGTTTTTTATTGGTTTTTACCTTTATTTTAGCTTATTTTTCAGTTTTTTCCTTTTTTTAGTTTTTAGTTTTTTTAGTTTTTTACCTTTTTTTAGTTTTTTTAGTTTTTTTAGTTTTTTAGCTTTTTTATTTTTTTTATTAGTTTTTAGTTTTTTTTTGTAGTTTTTGCCTTTTTTTAGTTTTTTAGTTTTTTAGCTTTTTTATTAGTTTTTAGTTTTTTTTTTAGTTTTTGCCTTTTTTTAGTTTTTTTAGTTTTTTAGCTTTTTTATTTTTTTTATTAGTTTTTAGTTTTTTTTGTAGTTTTTGCCTTTTTTTTGTTTTTTCAGTTTTGACGTCACCTGATCCAGTTTTTTCAGGTGACGTCACCTGATCCATCCACAGACAGACAACTTATTTTTATATAGATAGATTTTTATATAGACTCTTGAACATGCAACATATAATGGTCCATGGGAAAACAATCCGTATTCAGATCTATACCTCATGATTCTAATGATTGCCCTTGAGCTTTGTTGATGGTGATTGCTAATCGACGATTCCCTGTGTCGCCATCGTCATTTATATATCCCCCTGAGCCCCCCGGCGTCCCTGTTGTAGTTGTGTCCCAGTGTCCGGGTCGTCAAGTCCCGGTGTTCCGGTCGTCATTTGTGTCCCGGTCTGTATATACATTCGTTTTTGAATTGGTCTTTTTTTAGGTTTTAGTTTTTTACCTTTTTTTAGTTGTTTTTTTCTTTTTTTAGTTTTGTTTTTCTCCTTTATTTTTCATTTTTTTCCTTTTTCATTTTATTTTCTTTTTTAGTTTTTTTTTTTTAGCTTTTTTAGTTTTTTATTGGTTTTTAGTTTGTTTTTTTTTTCTTTTTAGTTTTTTTGTAGTTTTTACCTTTATTTTAGTTTTTAATTTTTTTTTTACTTATGTCCTGGTCGTCATTTATACTCCCTGTGTCCCGGTCGTCATTTGTGTCCCGGTGCTTTGTTGATGGTGATTGCTAATCGAACATTCCTTGTGTCCCGGTCGTCATTTATATTCCCTATGTGCCGGTGTCCCGGTCGTCATTTGTGTCCCGTTGTCCCGGTCTGTAATTTCGTCAGTCGAAAACATGAAGTCAGTCGACACAGAAACATGACGTCACCTGACAGATCCACAGACAGACAACTTATTTTTATATATATAAGATATATATATATTTTCTTTTTAGTTTTTTTGTAGTTTTTACCTTTTTTAGTTTTTTTCTTCTTTCGTATTAATGCTAAAGCCAAGGTTCAAACCTGGAGCCTCTCGGACCTAGAACCTGAAACATAACGCTTTACCAACTCAGCTACTTCGGCTTGAATACATTCGTTTTGAGCAGCTTCCTCGGGTGTTGCCATTGTAGGTTCTTCAGTCATTTTACAATTAGAGATTTCTCTTTCAACGGTCTTCTTACAATTAAAAATTTGTCTTTGGACGATATTCTTAAATACCTGTGTCCTGGTCGTCATTTATATTCCCTGTGTCCCGGTCGTCATTTGTGTCCCGGTATCCCAGCCTGTAATTTCTTTTTGAGTGTCTCGGTCGTTATTTATATTCCCTCTGTCCTGGTTGTCATTTGTGTCCCGGTCTGTAATTTCTCTTTGAGTGTTTTTTCTTTTTAGTATTTTTTAGTTTTTTACATTTTTTCTTTTTTCAGTTTTCTTTTTCTTCTTTATTTTTCAGCTTCGCTATGAAATACATATCGCCGAACCTTTGTTTTTTTAACTAAAATCTGGTAGGCATTGATGACCTTATCCAAGTCAAAATCCCAAACCCAATCATCATCGCTATCATTTTCAGTTTTGATATGTTTTGACTCTCGCTGTCCAGGTGGATCTTCATCTAACTGCGCGGTTTTGCGTTCTTTAGCCTCAAGCCTGTTTCCTTGCTGTTCTTTTGATTCCTCGGCACGCTTTCTTTTCTGACTTTCTCTATCAGCAGCAAGTTTTTTGGCATACACTCTTTGAGCATCTTCATCGGCTTTTGCCATTGTAAGTTCATCAGTCATTTTAAACTTAAACATTAATAGATTTCTACGTGAACATATATGTCTTAAATATCTTTAATGACGTCACCGTCATAGCAAAAATGACAACTAACTTCATGACGTCAGTCGACACAGAAACATGACGTCACCTGACAGACAGACAACTTATTTTTATATATATAGATATGTTTTTAACTACGTAAAACTTGAGAATATACAACACTCTTCGCTGTCCCATTGTCTGTGCATATAAATAGATTGTCAGGTTTACCGACTTTTGAACAAGCAACAAATAATTGTCCATGGGAAAACAATCCGTAATCAGATCTATACCTCATTATTCTAATGATTACCCTTGAGCTTTGTTGACGGTGATTGCTAATCGAACATTCCCTGTGTGCCGGTCGTCATTTATATACCCCCCCCCCCCCTGTGTACCCGGCGTCACTGTTTTAGTTGTGTCCCGGTCATTTATATTCCCGGTGTCTCAGTCTGTAATTTCTCTTTGAGTGTCCCGGTCGTCATTTATATTCCCTGTGTCCCGGTCGTCATTTTTGTCCTGGTGTCCTGGTCTGTAATTTCGTGAGTCGAAAAATATGACGTCAGTTGACAAACAACTTCATGACGACATACAGCTCAATCCTGATAATGACGTCAGTCGACAAACATGATATCAGTCGACAGACAATCATGACGTCAGTCAACAGACACACACAAATAAACAACTTATTTATATATATATATATATATATATATATATATATATATATATATATATATATGGTGGGGCGCTTCGCCCCCTCCCAAGCTCCCCGCGCGTTATTTGTGTCCTGGTGTCCCAGTCTGTAATATCTCTTTGAGTGTCCCGGTCGTCATTTATATTCCCTGTGTCCCAGTCGTCATTTGTGTCCCAGTCTGTAATATCGTCAGTCGACAAACAATGTCATGACGACATACAGCTCAATCCTTATAATGACGTCAGTCGACAAACATGACGTCAGTCGACACACAAACATGACGTCAGTTGCCACACACGTCCCAGTCGTAATTTGTGTCCCGGTGTCACAGTCTGTAATTTCTCTTTGAGTGTACCGGTCGTCATTTATATTCCCTGTGTCCCGGTCTGTATATACAATCGTTTTTGAATTCTTTTTTTATTTTTATTTTTATTTTTCAGTTTTTAGTTTTTTTAGTTTTTTTTATTAGTTTTTAGTTCTTTTTATCTTTTTAGTTTTTTTTTGTAGTTTAGTTCGTGGTAGCGAACCGTAGTAAGGAACGACCCGGCTCAATTGTAACCGAAAATCTATAAAACGGAATTTCAATATCAATAGCTGCATCAAAAGAATCACATTTTAATACTGATTTTAAATATATAAGTTTCATTAAGCTTAGTCTTATCCATCAAAAGTTACGAGTTTAAGATCCTTCAAGTTTGCCTTGTTTTAGAAAATAGGGGAAATACCCCCTAAAAGTCATAGAATCGTAACAAAAATACACCATCAAATTCAGCGTATCAGACAACCCCACTGTAGACGTTTCAAGCTCCTATCTACAAAATGTGGAATTTTGTATTTTTTGCCAGGAGACAGATCACGAAGGCATGTTTTTCTTTCAGGGGTGATTGTATCGACCCAGTGGTCCTAGAATGTCACGAGAGGGCTCATTCTAACGGAAATTAAAAGTTCTAGAGTTCGTTTTGAGTGACCGAAAAATTCCAGGGCACCTAGGCCCCCTCCCACACTCATTTTTTCCCGAAGTCACCAGATCAACATTTTGAGATACCATTTTGTTCAGCATAGTTAAAAAACCAAATAACTGTGTCTTTGGGGACGACTTAATCCCCCACAGTCGCCAGGGGAGGGGCTGCAAGTTACAAACTTTAACAATGGTTTACATACAGTAATGGTGATTGAGAAGTGTACAGGCAGTTTCAGGGGGAATTTTTCGCGGTGGGGGATCGGAGGGAGGGGGTTACATGGGTGGATCTTTCCATGGAGCAATTTATCATAAGGGAAGAGAATTTCCATGAAGGGCGCTCAGGATTTTCAAGCATTGTTTTAACAAAAAGAGAGAAATTAAATAAATTTTTTTTTTCAACTTGAAGTATGGAGCAGAATTAAAACTTAAAACGAATAGAAATTATTACGTATATAAGGGGGTTCGTCCCCTCCTCGATACGTTGCTCTTTACACTAAAGTATTTTTAGTAATTTCAACTATTTTTAGTCTTAAAGAATTGGGAAAAATTCAAGCTTTAGTGTAAAGAGCAAGGTATCGACGAGGGGAGGAACCCCCTCATATACGTAGTAAAAATATACAAACATAGAAGTTCGCAACGTAAGTTAATTCGTAAGTTACGTATATTTATTACTAATAAAAACGTTCGTAGAAAAATAGTTCTAGTTGCCTTCTTAAGTAATCAAAAATTGAAGGGCATCCTTCCCTATCCCCTTTTTTTTATCAAAATCGTCCGATCAAAACTATGGGAAAGCTATTTAGCCAAAAAAAATAATATGAAAATTCCGTTTTAATTATTCATGTATGGTGATCCAAAATCAAAACATGCATTAATTCGAAAACGTTCAGAAATTAAATAATAAAAACGAGTTTTTTCAACTGAAAGCAAGGAGCGACATTAAAACTACAAATCAACAGAAATTATACCATATATGGAAGGGGTTCCTGGGGTCCTCCTCAACGCCTCGCTCTTTACGCTAAAGTTTTTTATTGTTTTAAACAAGTAGAGTTGTGAAAAACAGTCAAATTTTAGCCTAAAGAGCGAGGTGTCGAGGAGGGGACAACCCCTTTCATATACGGAATAATTTCTGTTTGTTTTGAGTTTTAATGTCGCTCCTTACTTTCAGTTGAAAAAACTTGTTTTCTTATTTAATAACAGAAGATAAACCCATTTAAAATTCTACAGCTTTAATAGATAATCCTCACGATACACACTTGAAATTGATACTTTAACTTATTAAAAATTGAGCATTCCAGCTAGAATACTTGCCAAACACACACAATTATAAGTATTCTTCCGTTAAAGGTGGGGCTTTAGATAAATTTCAACTCAAAATTTTCCTGACACCCCTTCCACCTCCACCTATGTAAAGGCATGTCCAACCCTGGTCTTCTTCAAAATATTGTGCAAAATATTTTTGTGTGATTTACAGTTTGGCCTATGGAGAGACTATAATATTGATGAGAATCCTGTATAATGGATTTTAGACCAAGATAGAACAAACTTCAGCAAATTCTATCTGAAATGGCTGATTTGTTCAGGCTTTTACTGAATTGATAGGCAACAAAGAGTCGAAACTGTTTTTTTTCTTTGTTTTAGGATAAGAACATAATCACTATACAATCTATATGTGTTGATATAGGCTAACACTATTTCATCTTTAGGATAGTGAAGGAATAATAGTGAAGGTATACAAAATCCAACTTGGAGGGAGCGGGCATTTCATGAGAGATGATTTATTTTCTGACCCAAATCATGGTGCTCCTAGTATTTTCGTTGTTTATAACAGAACGAGACGACGCACAGGAAAATGCTAAGAATATTACCTTAGAAGCTACTTATAGAATAGCTGATTCAATTTTATCTGATGAAAAAATTTTTACTGATGAAAGCATCGCTCTGAAAAAAGGGTTGATAAATTTTGATAAAAAAAAATAATATAAAAAGAAATGAGCAGCCTACCTTTACTGAATTATGCCCCTTTTGTTTGAAAACTCCTGAGCCATAAGCAAAAGTAAAGCAAATTCCAGCTGGAAACAATTTTAAATGTGGCAAGATTCCCTGTTTAAATGTCTCAATTGCCATTGGTAGTTTCAATATACATGAAACTCTAGGTTGGGTCCTGGAAAAAAAGGAATAACATTAGATAATGGAAACGATCAATAAACATGTACTATTTAAAACAGTAAAGAGTAAGGTTCAAATTTTCAAAAAGCAGAAATTATACTGAGAATAAGGAAACAAATGTCCTCTGATATCCCCAATATAGTAAAAACCATAAAAAAATGTTTTTGATAAAAATAAGTAAAGCTGTGATTTATACTACATCAACTGATTTAAAATTCAAGCGTTAGGCTCTTATTTCGAATCTCTTATTCCAAAAATGTTATGATTACTCATAGTTGGATTACCAGTTATAATTCTTATGTGGGTTGAACATTTTTAAACAATGCTACAGTACTAGAAATGTGTTGACCTTCCATTAATTGGTAATACCATTGGTTCAAAAACATGAGGCATAGCAAAACAAAATAGAAATGAGAATTAACCTTACATGAATACTTGTTCCAAAGTAATTAACCATACCAATTATTTGTATGCCAAATTCCTCCTTAATGTAGGGATGTTCTTTCCATTGATGTAACATGCTAATTTTATGCTAAAAGGAAATGTTATCTTTGCCTCAAAAAATATTCTTGAGGATTGTCAGGACAATCAGAAAAATGGTCATTTACCATTTTTTTAAAGTCTCATATTTTGGAGTCCAGGTCACAAATAAACAAGAACTTTTGCCCAATACAAGATTTTTTTTAACACTTGGATATTGTGTACTTAAGCACTAACAGATACAACTTTCAAGTCAATCGAAATAAAGAATGACCGTTTTTAGTACCCATTCTTGGGAAGTCCTATGCCCCTCTCCCATGTACTATATTTTATTTTTATTTTTTTTTAATTTGCCAAAGCTTCGTTTTCACGTAATTTTTAGATGGTAAATAATATAAAAAAAACATATTATTTTCATCAATATTTTTACATCTAATCTTACACAGACTATAATAGAAAGTCAATTTTCTGGCGAAAATAGCTAACTATGAGGGTGGTCATATTTGGGATCCAGAACGTCAAATATGGCTTAGAGCCAGATGGAATGTGGTAAAGGAGGTAAAAATAGGACTGGAGTAATTCGGAAGGGACAAAAAGACATTGGAAGAGCCCAAGACTATGAAAGTCAGCATAGTCCAAGCAAAGTTGGAGGAGACAAATAATGTAGCAAAAGGACTAGATGAAGTTGGAAGAAACTTAAAAAACTCAGAAAGGACAAGAGCAACATGGAAGGTAAAAACAAAACCCGTACAAGAAAAAACATTTAGGTTGGAAGGGATTAAAGGAGGTTGGAGGACACCAAGAAGGTCAGAAAGAACTATGTAAGGCAGTGTCTTTCTGTGCGTTATTCTGATGGATGGCAAATGCTGATTTTGAGTTTTATGTTTAAAATTCCATCTTTTTCTGGCCTACCTCACCTCTCTTGTTCCTTTACTCAAACTAATACTAACGACTCACTGAAGCAAGAAGGTGCCTGAGGCCAAAACAACTACACAAGCTCCTCCTCCTTCAAATTTTTTTCAAAACCTTCCTGTTTTCACTCTCCCAAGAAGCACTTACTTCCCTTAAATCTTTCCTTACGACATCCTACTACCCCAGTCACGGACAATTTGCCCCATTCGTTTTGCCTAAACGGTTGGCAAGACAAAGACGATCTTTGGCAATCTGTCAACCTTCATTCGGAGTAGGTGTCCTAGGCAGGATTTAACCAAACTTTTGTACAGCTTACTAACTGAGATACATTCAGTCCATTGGGTACTCAAAACAACATGTAGACAATTTTTCTGGAAAACATTTAGCAAATCCTCCACCGTTTTTTGGAGCACCCATGCTTCAGACGCATATTAGACCACTGTCATCATTGTAAATTTCAATATTAAAATCTTGGTTTATACACGAATCTTCCTATTCTTCCCAACTTTTTCAACTGTAAAAAAACCTGAGGATTGGCTATTCAACTTTTAACATCTTGACTGCAGTCACTGTCTTTACTAATGCTACTACCTTAAGTAAGTGAAGTTGTCCACTTGATGAACCTTCTCATTACCCTGCTTCATCTCTTTTTAACACTTGGATATTGTGTACTTAAGCACTTACAGATACAACATTCAAGTCAATAGAAATAAAGAATGGCCGTTTTTTAGTACCCATTCTTGGGAAGTCCTATGCCCCTCTCCCATGTACTATATTTTATTTTTTATTTTTAATTTGCCAAAGGTTCGTTTTCACGTAATTTATAGATGGTAAATTATATAAGAAAAACATATTATTTTCATCAATATTTTTACATCTAATCTTACAGAGACTATAATAGAAAGTCAATTTTCTGGCAAAAATAGCTAACTACGAGGGTGGTCATATTTGGGATCCAGAACGTCAAATATGGCCTAGAGCCAGATGGAATGTGGTAAAGGAGGTAAAAATAGGACTGGGGTAATTCGGAAGGGACAAAAGGACATTGGGAGAGCCCAAGACTATGAAAGTCAGCATAGCCCAAGCAAAGTAAGAGGAGACAAATAATGTAGCAAAAGGACTAGAGGAAGTTGGAAGAAACTTAAAAAACTCAGAAAGGACAAGAGCAACATGGAAGGTAAAAACAAAACTCGCACAAGAAAAAAACATTTAGGTTGGAAGGGTTTAAAGGACATATTAGAGGCATATTAGACCACTGTCATCATTGTAAAATGATGAAATCATTGTAAAATCTTGGTTTACACACGAATCTTCCTATTCTTCCAAACTTTTTAACTGTAAAAAAACCTGAGGATTGGCTATTCAACATTTAACATCTTGACTGCAGTCACTGTCTTTACTAATGCTACTACCTGAAGTAAGTGGAGCTGTCCACTTGATCAACCTTCTCATTACCCTGCTTTAGTTTCATCAACTAAGTTTACATTGATTTTCAAACCTATTCTTGCACCCTGAACTTGCCAAATCCATAAAAAATCGTTTATTTTGTAAACATTTTCATCTAGGATGCTTAAATCATCAGTACAATTGAAGTCTAGGACAGTTATACTTCCCTGCTCGATTTTGTTTTCTCCCATTCCCTTTTTTTGTACTCCATAGGGCAAAGTCCATCAAAATTATCTGTTTAAATCGAGATTGGACATAAACCTCGCTTGACTCCTGGTTTCATACAAACCAGCAACTAAACTCGTGTCATACCTTAGCTAGGATTATAAAGATTGTGAAGATCCATAATCATCAGTAACTTATCTTTAACTTCATAACAGCCATGTTGAAAAGAAACTGGGACCTTATAATAATAGCAACTGGGGCCTTATTTTTTTTAGTACTTTCACAAGTTCTTCCTCAGAAAATAAATCTTACTTCACATCTTAAGTGTAACAGGCTTTTTCATTCTTTTCTGTATCTTTTCTTGTCACTCTATCAAGGTTCAGCATAGTCTCAAAATATTCTGCCGCAATTGATTTAAATCAAAGCGTTTAGGTACATACAGGATATCAAATAGCATAGATGCAATGTCTCAGGGACAAAATAGGATGTTAATCTCTATTTTCAGGGAGAGCTCAAAGCAATTAAAACCAAACTAAAAGATACAAGGTGTTTCCAGATTGTCAAAAGGATATGCGTGGATCCCAAGAACAGCTAGGGGTGTTAGGTTGAAACTTTTAGAGCATATTATTGGGGATCTATATATATATATATATAAATAAGTTGTATGTTTGTTTGTACGCATATGACATCATTATAATTATATAAAGCTTTGTTTATGACGTCATTGGAAGTATATAAGGGGGGGGATTAAAAGAGAAATTTCAGTATAGATCCTACAATGGCAGAAGGAATAGCCGAGGAAGCTGCTCAAAGAGTTAATTCAAACAGAAATTTTAGTATTAATCCTACAATGGCCTAACCTAACCTGACACCAGGACACAGGGAAACAACAACAACGGGGACGCCGGGGGGCACAGGGAGATATATAAATGACGACGGGGACACAGGGAATGTCCCAAATTACAGACTGGGACACAGGGACACAAATGACAACCGGAACACAGGGAAACAACTACAACGGGGACGCCGGCGGGCACAGGGGGATATATAAATGACGACGGGGACACAGGGAATGTTCGATTAGCAATCACCATCAACAAAGCTCAAGGGCAATCATTAGAATAATGAGGTATAGATCTGAATACAGATTGTTTTTCCCATGGATAATTATATGTTGCATGTTCAAGAGTCGGTAAACCTGACAATCTATTTATATGCACAGACAATGGGACAGCCAAGAATTTTGTATATTCGCAAGTTTAATGTAGTTAAAAATATATATATATATATATATATATATATATATATATATATATATATATATATATATATATATATATATATATATATATCTGTATTCACAGGTGGGACACAGGGACACAACTACAATGGCACGTAACGACTTACGCGCAAGGGGGGGGGACTTGGGGGGCGCGAAGCGCCACCCCAACAGCTAGTATATATATATAAAAACTAGCTGTAAAATAAAACTAAAACCAACAACAAAATTACTTTTAAGAGTATAATATCTATTGTTTTTATAATGGAAAGACAGTTTGGTCCTGGTTATTATTTATTCTAGATGAAGTTGGATATATAAAATTACTAGAGATGAACTCAAGGCCCAGGATATCCTTCAGAAACGTGTTGTTAAGGATTTATCTATATTATTAAAGGGTATAACTACCCTGGACAAAATTGGATTGATGACAATTGAGTAATACAAATGTGTTAGATTAACTTGAAGAAAAGATTCAAGTATAGGGAATTTATTTTATGTATATGATTTGGGGTATATATTTACCCAATAAAAGGTGAGAATAGTGTAAACTTTAGGAGTGAAATATGTGAATATTCTATTTCAAAATGTTGTAAATATATGCAAGATTCCATATCTGCTGTAGGGATATGATGAACGCACTACCTGATTCCTTCATTAATGCTCATTCAAAATATAATAATGAATTAATTGCAAATGAGAGCCAAAACACCCCTCTTCCTGATTGTCCAATATATAGCATAAGGAATTCATAAAGACTCAAAGAAAACAATAAAATAACGAAATTTTTACTTTATGGCATGTAGGATGATTTTATTGATAACATAATGCATTTCCTTCAACTAATATAACTTTTCAAATAAAATTAAATACCATTTTGGCAAATGTTGCATTAAAAATATGCAAGAAAATAAATTATAAACTCAGATAATAATTGGTTTAATATTGATGTAACAGAAAAATACATTATTAGTGCTAGGATACAAATCTTCCTTCCAAGAACAAGTACTTTTCTTTGAAGTTTTGGAAAAATAAAGATGGGTTTTTTAACCATCCCTATTTTACTACTAATCTTTAAGCAGCATGATGTAATTTGAGCAGAGTAACTAGATTACCACCTTTTACACCCCTTCTTGGAGAATACATTATTTTATGTAAGAAAATCTGTACAAAAATAAAGTAATAAAAGTAATTGGCAATGCAAAGAAATGATGAAGATAAGTTGCAACCTTTCATTATTAAAGAGAATTCATTTTTGTATTGATTTACACCAATAATCATCAACAGAATAGGATCTACTTCAATTGAACTAAATATGAAAAATACTTATGTGCAAAAAAAGCAGCAATTTTACAAAATCATGAGAACAACAAAAGCATATTTTATACCCCCCCCCCCCCCCACCTAAGATATGTTATCTATGTGTATTTATTTATTTAAGAATTAACGACGCTTCTTGACTACTAAGGTCCCTGCGTTGGCCCTCCAGTGCATTCATGCAGCGTGATTCAATCTCTAGGTTCTGTATTACCAAGCTAAGGTCAAATCTACTGCACCACCACATGACTTATCTATGTGTATGACCAAGGAGACAGGAACGTTTATATTTTATTTCGTGACAGGGGCAGATTGTAGCTGGCTTGTAGGGCATTTTTTTTTATCTGCTCCAATGAAAGTAAAAACTTTAGTTTTCCAGTACTGGAGTGCACCATTGGTTGCCCTGAAGGTGCATTTAAAAGTGCTGGTTTCTGTCCATTCTAATGATTAAACTAAAAAAAACAAATTTTCTCAACTGAAAGTATGGAGCAACATTAAGACTTGAAACAAACAAAAATTATTCAGTATATAAGGGGGGCTGCCATCTCCTCAATCTCTTGCTCTTTATGTTAACTTTTTTAGTACTTTAAAAACCCTTTTCATCCCAAATAAACAGCCTTTGTGTTTCATGAATTCTTCTTAAAGAATTAGGGCCAGAGTGAAATTTTTGTATAAAGAACAAAATATAGAGGAAAGAGCAACCTCCTCATATAAGGAATAATTTCTGTGTGTTTTAAGTTTTAATGTTGTTCCTCATGTTCAACTGAGAAAACCTGATTTTTTAAATTTGATTTCTGATCATTTTGCAAATAATGTCAAAAAATCTGACTCAACCCTCTATAGACATATATTCCCTCCTCCCAGACAGAAATTTCTGCAGTAAAATTGCCAGCAGACAATTTTGCTAATATAGTTTCCATTTGAAACAAAACTTACTCTTTATTTAATTTTTGATACATACATGGGATCATTAGGATGACAGGGAGGTGTATTTTTAAATAAATTAATTAATATATTTAGATAGAGCATAAGAGTAATCAGGCAGTATACTTACCTTGTCCCTATGTTAGTCATAGAATCTTTAAGGCCTATATATGCATTAATTTTTTAAACTAGGTATCAGAATCTTATAGTGTCTTTTTCTGGAGAGACTAACCACTAAAAAGGTACCTGAAATTTTATAATTCTGGTGAATTTTAACTGTTCACATTATTGACTTACAAATAAAGTGAACTTACCAATCAATGCTATTTTTTTTGTTCTTTACAAATATAACAATTGTTTTTTTCGCAAATTCAAATTTAAGCCTTTCTTGAGTTCTTGAAAATGGCCAAAATATTTTTAGTTTGTGGGTATAAAAATGGCTTAAAACATTTGTTTCAAACTTTCTATTTCATTATAAATCCATTTTTTTTAATTCTATATAATCCACAAGCACTGATTTTCCACAATTGTGTAATCCACTGTTTTCTTCTTCCTTGATGCTGAACATTCCATTAAAGTGTGTTTTTGACAAAATAATATACTATTTTCTTAGTGCCAAAATGTGTTCAGCATTAATTCTTTTCAGGTTTTTCACTTTCCATGAAAAAATTCAATTTTTTTAATGCTTTCATATTTTCTGTGTTAACTATTGTAATGTCGATAAATTTTGGCACTCAGAAAACATAGTATTTTATTTTGTTGAAAACACATACCTTAATTAAAGGATTATTGTCAAGGAAGAAGAGAACATCATAAAATTGGAAAATCTATTTATCTAATCTAATTGTGGAAAATCAGAACTTATGAATTATATAACATTGAAAAATCAATTTATAATGGAACAGCAAGTTTGAAACTAGTGTTTTAAGCCAATTTTAGACCCAAAGCTAGAAATAATTTGGTCATTTTCAAGAGCTCAAAAATTGCTTAAATTTGCATTTGCAATAGAAGCAAAAATTATATTCACATAAAGCATAAAAAAGGTAGTATTCTAGTTTAGTGACTTCTTATTATCTTGGAAAGGGGTTAGGTTAGGAAAATAAAACTTTCAGGGAAGGGTCTAAAGGCTAAAGTATGTCCTGGAAGTTATTTTGAAGTACCTACCTCTACTTCCTCTCCCTATAGAGAGTCCTGACCTTTAAAAATATGAGTGTTACAAAATTGAACCTGGCAAAATAAACCTTCTGATTGAATGAAGCACAACAAAAACATCTTCAGCTCCACAACTTTGCTCAATCCCAATTTATGAGGTTTTAAAGATATTCAAATACATTTCCCAAATTTTGAAAAAGAAAACATTGATATGGATCTGAATCCTACTGAAATAACAGGAATTGCATTTTGAGAACTAAAGGCAGAGAAAAAGAAAATGGTAACTGAAAATTAAGGTAAAATTTTGTTTTGTCAAAATTTCAATGGGCATAGACCTGTCATGTAGGCACAGTTCAGGGGCCTCTAGAGGGAGAAAGAGTAGAGGTGGGTACTTTAAAATAATCCCAGGATATACTTTGGGGGTGGGCCTGTAGAGCCCATCCCCAAAAGTTCTATTTTCCTAGCCTAACCCCTTTCCAAGATAACAAGAAGTCACTAAACTAGAATTTTACCAATAAGGCTTCAAGTGGTATGTTTACTTTATTCATAAGTCAATAATATAAAGAACAAAAAATTTACCAAAATTCTAGATGAGCTACTTTTTGCAATCTTGGAAGGGGTTAGGTTAGAAAAATGAAACTTTCAGGATGGATCTATAGACAAAAGTATACATTTGGAGTATTTTGAAGCACCTACCTCTACTTTTTCTCCTACTAGAGGGCACTGACCTTTGGTGACCTTTACAAATTTTTGCGTTACTAAGGTGAAACCTTGCAAAATAGATTTTCTACCTAAATGAATTGCAAGATTGGTGTTTCTAGGTTCATAACTTAGCTCAATCTTCTTTTATAAGTTTTCTAAGATCTACTAATGCATTTCCTATATCTTGAAAAAAAAATTTAATATAGCTTAAAATTGTACTCAAATAATAGGAATTGCAGTAAAATTCTAGTTAATTGACTTCTTGCTGTCTCAGAAAGGGTTTAGGTTAGGAAATTAAACTTTCAGGGATAAATCTAGAGACTAAAGTATGACTTGGGAAGGTATTTTGAAGCAACTATCTCTACTTCTTCTCCTTCTAGAGGGCCCTGACCTTTGATGACCTTTAAAATTAAGTGTGTTACAAAAGTGAAATCTGGCAAAATAGATCTTCTGCTTAACTGAAGTAAAACAAAATTGTTTTCAGCTTCACAACTTTGCTCAATTCTATTTTATAAGGTTTCAAAGATATGCAAATACATTTCCTAAATTTTGAGAAAAAAAACATTGACATGGCTCAAAATTCTACTCAAATAACAGGAATTGTATTTTCAGAACTAAATGCAGAGAAAAAGCAACTAGTAACTGAAAATTCAGGTAAAATTTGTTTTGTCAAAATTTCAATAGGTATAGAACTGTCATGCAGGCAAATTTCAGGGCCCTCTTGAGGGAGAAGGAGTGGAGGTATGTACTTTAAAATACCTTCCTGGGACAGACATAGGCTACTTTAGTCTGTAGACCCATCCCTGAAAATTCCATTTTCCTAACCTAAACCCTTTCCAAGATAGCAAGAAGTCAATTAACTAGAATTTTACCAGAATTGTATTTTTAAAATTAAAACCAGAGAAAAAAAACAAAGGTAGCATATTATCTTATTTATTCAATGCTCTAATAGCTGGTCAAGCAGTAAAATTTCTAAGACCTGGAAATGAGAAAAGAGTTAACAAAGTAGCTTAGCAAAACTTTCCCATCTCAGGGGATTATTTTTGGCCCTGAATTTCATAGGCTACTGAAAGTTTCATTTTCATAACATAGCCACTTTTGAGGATGGAAAAAAGGTAGATCACCTAGAATCTTACCAAAATTACTCTCATTATGGCTATGTCCATCCCCCCCCCCAAATCAAGGGGGGTCTAGCCTTAGAACACAATTGAAAGTAAGTTGGTTTTGCAGGGTTAAGCTTTTAAATAAGTTTAGAAGATGCCAAAAGGACAAAAAGACCCTGATTTACAATTCTTTCTGAGATTTGATGTTATTATCTTTTTATTGGAGTTATGTGAAAAACTCCAGACCTTAGAAGCTTGTTATATTTTTGAATTGTTGTGCGGAATTTAAGGCCCAGTTGTCGAAGAATAGTGGAGAAATACTGCTTGTGGAAGCAATTCGGCGGAAGATGAATTTTGATTGTAAATTTTATGTCCCGCTGATATTCCAAATTATAAAAATACTATCCCACAGACAATCGAGATTGTAAGTGCAAAATTTAAATTTCAAATTCGACAGCTTACTTGAATGGGGTACTTTGGGTTCACATTTTTTATTTTGCCCAGTTGAGGGTCGGGTTAGATAAGCTATTGTTCCAGAATTTGAAAACTGGCGATCCAGTTCTATAATCCGGTTTTATAAGCCTCTTTGTTCCACTGATAGTTTCCAACAGTTTTTTAAGAATCTGGTTTGTAAGTGGAAAACGCCTCAGGAAGGTTTTGGAAACGTAACTGTTGTTAATAAAAAAATAGTGGTAACTTCAAAAACATAAAAGATTGTCGAAATCATGAATAAGTCCTTGAAAGTATCGAATCCTTAAGATTTACATAGGTTTTTAGAATACCGTGGATTCTTATGACTTTTAACCTGTTATAAATTATTGGAGTAATGCATGGTTTTTTTCTGTTTAAAAATAAAAAAAATATTAATTTCGTTCCAGATCGGTCACCAGTAAAGCTAAGCCTTCAGTCACAGGTTCCAGAATCTAGCACCTGGGTTTTTGTTAATAAATATTGGGTTTAAGAAAAAAATACCCTTAGGGATTTTTTTTATATTTCATTTGAGTTTGTCCTAAAGTAGCTTTGGCGAGTACTTGGCAAGGGCAAAAAATGTGCTGATGCTTCACCTTCTGATATTTGCCCAAATAAGAGCCTCTGAATATTTTTTTTTTATTCCTTGTATATGGACAAATTGTTATCTATATATTATTTCCCAGGAGTTTTAGAGCTTCTCATGGCCGGGGTTTCGTTCAGAACTTAAATAACTGTATGTGACCTGACTATAGTAAAGTTATCTATAGTTCTTCTAAGCTGTAACAGCCAAAAATTTACAACATAATCAGTATATAAAAGGATATAATGATTATATAATGAAATCCGTTGAATATTCACTGCATGTTTATTCAGAAGAAAAAGTAATGCATTACCATGCGACATTGTGGCTCCTGAAACTGGGATGTAAAATTAAAATTCTTTGCTGGTAACTTTAAATTGATTATTGTCCCAGAGTTTCAATTGAAGATCATTCTGGCTTTCATTGACCTAAAACTGCGGCTTTGTGGCAGGAAGTGACAGAAAACGTTACTCTTGATGGCAAAGAATTTGTTGCTGTCTATAAGATGGTTATGAAAATTTAGATCCAATTTTAGGATTATTGTCTTCGACCCGATACCACCTGTTACAATTCTTTTTAAGAAAACTGCGAAATTTTGCCATCTTGTTGAAATGTTTTCCTAACTACTATATTTAAAGTACTCAAACATCCTGATATTGGAACTAGGATCTTCATTAAGGTCACCTAGCATTTTATGGTAGTTTTTATATTTTATCAATGCTATATCAATCTTCTTAGGCTAGTAAGTTTTCATTAAAATTCAAGAAATTTGCATATTTCTCATGAATTTTAAAATTTACTCTTTTTGTAAACTTCCTATCCCTGTTATTAAGGATTGCCCTGTTCCTATATTCCTTTTTACAGGTAACTTATGATGTAATAAATGTCAGCTAGTTTACATCATGCTTAGCACCCAAAACTTGGCTAATTCATTTTAATTAATATTTTCTTCTATAAATGATGCATCTTTTGCAGATAATCCTAAGCCTAATACTATTGTTGATTGTAGCTAACGAGCAACATAATTAAGAGGCCTACTCAGAATCTCAAAATTGAATCAAATTTTTTTTTAAATTTACTGATTAATTAACCTAACGACACCTAGTAATCATTAAAAAAGTGCCAGACTGTTGAAGTTTTCTCAATGCCACTATTAAACTTAAATTAGTTCATTGTTCATGTGATTCAGTCTATTGTTTTTTAATACAATATTATACAAAAAAGGTCAATTATTTTCTTTTTAAATCTTAAAATTTTGAAATTACTTAATGGGTTTAGTTTGGGATACATAGGTATATTTTAAATACATACGTAATTAAAGTCAAGATCACTAATATGTACAAATGTAAAGGTAAGGGATCATAAAAAAATTTAACGGTAGTCCTCTTGGTAAATGTATGCTTATTATTACACCTAAATCCTGAAAAAAAATCTTTAAGAGACATCATTTCTCTTCCAACCCTTCGGATGAGAAGCAACTTTAAGCATATTTAGAAAAAGATCCCAGTATCGGTTATTGACACATAAGCTAAAGTTTTGATGCATAATGTATTTTATTCGGAATTGTTTTTTTGTATTTGAAGACCCCCCCCCCCCAGAATAAAAAAATCGTTCATATTTTCATTACATATTCATAACTATGTAATACAACAACTTAGAAGGTGGAGGCCTCCAAAATTAGCCCCTTACCAAATGTTTGGATTTTAAGATAGTATTTATAATTTATTACACTATTCATAGTCACCTTCTTTCTTGTTTTGTGAATTCTTTCCCTCCTGGTATATACTCGTCATCCCTCAAACATGGTTTGTTTTGAAGATATGCTCCAGTGTAAATCCATTTATATAAAACAATGCTTTTTTTGGAAGTAAAGAGAACTAGCGAAACTGAACATGAACTATGCTTACTGTTTCCTAGATTAAATCTGAAACTAGATTAGACAAACCAACTCGTTTATATCCCTATTTTCGTAGAATTTTATAAATTCTGAATTCTCTTTTACAGGCCGATCTCTCTTCTGTCAGTGTTCTCTAAGATATTTGAAAGAGCAATCCTCAAACGTCTGGTGAGATTTCTTGAAGCTAATTTTTTTTTCCCATCAGCATCAGTTTGGGTTTCGCGCAAAGAATTCTACAGAACATGCTTGTAATAGGCTTCTTCAGTTTATACGACGATCTTTAGATTCTAATCTTATTCCTGCAGCCATTTTTCTTGATGTAAAGAAAGCTTTTGACAGCCTAACACATAAGATTCTCATTGGTAAACTTTGTCATTTTGGTGTCCGTGGGGAAGCATTGTCTTGGTTCTCGTCATACCTAACTGACAGATCTATCGCCACAGAAGTTACAGACGAAAAAGTTCCAATTGAATACGGAGTACCCCAAGGTTCTTTTCTTGGGCCAACCCTCTTCCTCATATATGTGAACGATCTCTACCGACTTTTTAACACCCCAATTAACAATGTTTGCTGTGGATTGTGTCACAAATCTTACTCTCAGAGAACGTTGGTGTTCACACCTGATAGTCAAGAAGAATTAATAGCATTTGCAGATGACACTACTTTAGGTGCTGCAGCTCCGGATGAATCATCCCTTATTCTAAAGCTTCAAGCAATGACTGAGAAAATACACTTTTGGTTTGACATAAATCACCTAGCTTAAATGTAAAATTCCTACCTTCTTATTTTTTCTCGTTAAGGTGTGAGCTGCCTCACAATTACTGAGCTTCATACACCAAGAGGCTCCATAAGTCGTCCCCCGGATGTATATGTGCGAATCCTGGGAGTTCTTTTGGATGAAAATTTATGATTTAAGTGGCATGTTCAAATAATAAGAGTGAAAATTTCCCATGGACTTGGGATCATCCGAAAATTAAAGCGTTTATACCCTTTCCCTATCCTCCGTCTTTTACACTTTTCTCTGATTTACCCTTATATATGTTACTGTTCCTCTGTGTGGATGTCCACATTTCCCTCGGTACTTGCTCCTATTCACAATCTTTATGAGAAAGCGGCAAGAATTCTCCAGTCGGCTACACACACTCCTCTTGACCTCCTAGGTTTTGTTTCCTACCTCCCCTAAACTTTTCTGCAATATGTGTCCAGCTTTATCACATAGATAGGAGTGTGAGGGGCATATTATGACCTGTACGTTTGAGAAGTTCCTGATAATAATTCTTTTTTTTTAAATGAAAGTAAAACAGTTCAAAATAGGGCTGATACCTTTTTATTGACAGTGAATAGATATAAAATTATTTAACTGGATATTTTGAACACATATACAGTGTTCATCATCAGCAGTAACACTAAAAGACATGAATAAAAATAAACAGAATTTATACCTAATAAACTAATTACATATAGTTTATTGCTCTTATTTTTATCAATGCAACAGCTGAGGCAAATCTCTTTGACCTTTTCGGTTCCGGTTCATTAGAATTATCTGACATATTACGTGGACAGAGGTCATAGCTCTTAGGTGAGGTGATATTTACTTTATTTGACCTCAGTAAATTATCATAAATTGAGTTCAATCCAAATTCACCTGTATCTCTGTTTATGGAATTATTCTTGAAAAGAATTTTTTTAATTTCGATTGTTTCCCTCAAAGTTTGCTTTAAACCTTGGTCCCTAGAAATCAAAAAAACATTTTCAAACAAAATAAAATGATTTGGAAAATTAAAGATATGCTCTGAGAGGGCCGACGTGAAATCTTCAGGTTTGGTATTTTGCTTAAAAGACGATGAAATAGAATTATGATGTTGTAGCAACCTCGTTTTTAAATTCTGGTTAGTACGTCCCACATAAGAGCTTCCAAAAGTACATGGGATTTTATAAACCCCACTTTGTTGCTCTACGGAAGTCCGATCCTTTCCAGAATTTAAAAAACTAGCCAAAGTATTACTACCTCTTAAAGCTACCTTTAAACCATTATTTTGTAAAATTCTTTTAAGTTTTTCACTCAAACATGGAACATATGGTAGAGAACAAAAAATATCTTTCTTTTCTGTTGTTTCCAGAATATCGTCAGAACATTCTAGAAAATTTTTCCTTCTTTTCGAAAAAGCCTGGTCATTTAATCAACCCGGATAATGGTTACTTATTAAAATCTCTTTTAACAACAATAATTCCTCCTCAATGAATTTTGGAGAACAAATTCTAAAAATGTGGTCAGTAAAACATATGATTAAACCAATTTTTACTTGGCGAGCATGACCAGAGAAAAACGACAAAAATCTGTCATTGTTAGTAGGTTTTCTGTAAATCTTAAAATCCAGACTATTTTCATTTTTTAAAATAAGGACATCCAGAAAAGGAAGTTTATTATCCTCTTCTAATTCTATTGTAAATTTTAAATCCCCTCCCCAAAAATTAAGATGTTCTAAAAAACTTTTTAATTCCTCCACCCCATAATTCCATACTGAAATTATGTCATCCATATATCTCCCCCAAAATTTATGTTTTAAAAAATATGAATCTAACGCTATTGTTTTTATAAAATAGCTAATAGCTAAATAGCTAACGCTATTTGGATTGAACTCAATTTATGATAATTTACTGAGGTCAAATAAAGTAAATATCACCTCACCTAAGAGCTATGACCTCTGTCCACGTAATATGTCAGATAATTCTAATGAACCGAAGCCGAAAAGGTCAAAGAGATTTGCCTCGGCTGTTGCATCGAAAAAAATAAGAGCAATAAACTATATGTAATTAGTTTATTAGGTATAAATTTTGTTTATTTTTATTCATGTCTTTTAGTTTTACTGCTGATGATGAAGACTGTATATGTGTTCGAAATATCCAGTTAAATAATTTTATATCTATTCACTGTCAATAAAAAGGTATCATCCCTATTTTGAACTGTTTTACTTTCGTCATGGAAAGGCAGTGTGGTCTTCAAAGTTATCTTTTTTTAAATGAAAAGAAGTAAATGAACTCTCTTCACTAGGAAGTCTATTTTTCAAAACCACCTGTTTTAGTCTTAACTAAAATGAAATGAGGAAAATCAATAGGAGCTATGAGGGAAATGTAGAAGATGGGAATAGTAAATTTCAAACCTGTGGTTAAGGGTTTTAAAACACAAAGATGAAAATACGGTCTTTGTAATGTATTCAAGTCTTTCCACTGCACAAATGGCACTGAAAAGTGCTACCAATGCGAAAGATCGTTTTTTCTTGTTTTCGAGGTAAGGGACTGTAAGTTTCTAGATTAGGATTCTGACTATAATGAACGTAATGGTACAATTTATGTTTAATCCTCTGCTATTTTTGAGAGATTTTAAGATATTATTTTCTTTTAAATTTTCGATAATTTATTTTTGGAATAAATTTTTAATATTAATTTGAACCCATGTAATGGTTTTCTTTTTTGAATATCCTTTAAATAAAAATATTTTTCTCATTAAACAGTTTTTTGACATGTTGCTTAACTTTTGATTAGTACAGATTATGTTTGTTATTTACTAAATGTCCAAAGCAACAGATAGAAACCAATAAAATTTTTGTTTTTGGTGAGGTTCATTATGCTATTTTGGAAATCTTTGCAAAGAGGAAATTCTTATATGTCTCATACCAAACATCAATAATGCCATTTATCTGAAAACATATTAGATTATACAATATCTAATTTAAGGCATGTTTATATTTTACTAATTAATGGAATTCCAGTTCACAGCTTAAAGAAATTTTAAAATTCAATGAAAGTTGATGTTTCTCAAATGAATAAGCTAAGATAGGACAACGGATTTGCCAATCCAACCTCTTATATGACAAATTTTTTTATTTCTTCAGATTGATTTTCAAACCCCTATTCTAGAAGGAATAAAGTTTAAACTAGCTTAAAATCTTCTCATTTAGTTCATCAAGCTTCTTATTTTTCCGTTGATTTGAAAGCAAAAATTCCACTTGTCAAGTTTATAGTCATAATTAAGAAAGAACAACTTAACAAAATCGCTGGATAAATATAATGACTAGATATATGAAGAATTGCTACATAATTACTCTATATATAAATACAAGCTTATGAATCTTAATTTCACATTGATTTGCATACAAAAATACAATAAAGGATGACTTAAAATATTTAAAATGAAAGAGCACTTTTAACAATGAAAGTTTTGTTCGATTAGCTCTTAATACATACTGGATTCTGTTAATAATAAAACTCTGTACACACATAAATAATGCCAGATACGAGGGGAAAATAAGGTGATGTTCGTAGTCAATCATCACGTAGAAGGGTGTTTCTTGGAAAAAGCTCAATAGACAGGTGAGCTTAGGTTAAAGGTTTTCAAAAGCCGTTTTAAATGAAAATTCTTATTAAGCAATCAAATGTTTGCTAATACTCATTCACCGTTTACCAGGCGATTCCTATTATGCTAAAAAAGGAACTGTTTGTAGTGGTAATAGGATTTCTTAGAGTTTTATTGCTGCTGATTTTTACCAAGTTCGACGAATGATTTGGAGACTGGCTACAAAGAAAACTAAAGATCATTTTCAGATATTGACTTTGTTATTTGAAGAAACGACCTGAAAGGATTTATATGTACAGCTGGTTCTTACAGCCAAGAATGAAACAATTTTAATATTGAATTTTTCGATTCAGAAGAAAAATATGGTAGTGAAGAAAGGAAAGTGTATTTTACAGTTGTTAATAACCGCAGGTATAACATCCGCAAATGGAGACAGCAAATAAGTCTTCCACGTCTCTGTTCAGAATCAAAACAAAGGAACTGTTTATTATCCGGGCCACATTACAGACTTACTTGTGGAATAAATTAGTATTAAGTGGATAAAAATTGGAAATATTTTCCTATTGAAGAAATACCAGGTTATATTTCAAATTAAAAGATTTTAGGAGTCGAACAGTGTTCAAATTTCACATATAAAGTTGACAATCACAGTAAAGACTCATGAAATAATGTTTGAAAGCAAAAAATGAGGAAGATGGCATTGATAGACCATAATCAGGAACACATTAGGGTTGGGAAAGTTTAACGTTCAAACCAAGAAAAAACACACATCATTAACAAAGTTTAGCTTTCATGGACAGGTATATCTACGATTTGGCTCTGGAAAAAGTCTTATGTCAAAATTAAGGATTTCTGAAGTAAACGATGCATAAAACATTAAGTCAATTAATAAAATGGAGCAATATCTTTTTGAATAATTATCAACAAACCAGTCTGAAGAAACAGTGGAACTGCATTAGAAAAAAAATATTATTCTAGTATCTTTTTTACATAACCATCATGAAAGTACTATTTTTTCTATGAAACATTTCTGCACAATACATAGTTACATATCTTCACTCTAGCACCTAAAGACCGTATCAAACATTTTAAAAATTCTAAAATAGCAAACCTAAACCCTTTGATAAACTGCTAAACTGGATCACCAACGCAATGAAAGCTTAATAGCACTTTGACCTGCTTGATCTGCATTGTTCTGCCAAGAAGAACTTCGCGAATGGTTTAAAGGTATCACTTCAGAAATATAAACGTATCAGATACAACTTAGAGGGGTGACAGTGATGGTGTCACCAATGAAAAATATTACATGATTGTTGGCAATATAAACAAAACTGAAAACCATTTTGTCTCATACAAACTAAACAAGTCACTGAGAAACCACAAGTCTTTTCATATGATCATAATGAAAAATAGGAATAAGATATTGTTGGAATTAATGAATTATTATTCTTTCAAGGGAAGTAATTGCTTATCGTAAAGACGCAAGGTTTCGGTAATGTCACGTCTTTTGAAGATGGTTCCAATTTAATTCTTGATTAGAAATACAAAACATTACTTTAGGTATTTTTACCTCATTCAGTATAAAATGTACTAGTCTTTTGTTACTCCCAACCTGATAAAGATAAAGAGTAACACGAACTGAAGTTGAAACAATATAACTGGATCAACAAGAAAAGTTGAAATAATACAACTTATGTTCAATATCGCAGCATTAGACATGCAGCATTTAGTACAGTAACAATTGCCATTCCTTGGAATATACAATCTGATCCAGATCCTGAAAAAAGATTTAAATAGATGTTAACAATTGTACTCTATACTTAATATTCTAAATATTGCAGCACGAAAACTTTGATTTCCTATATGAAATACTAACAAATTTTTTCAGCCAATGTCCATGCACATAGAGATTAACCGTTTTAAAACCACCAACTTCGTACTTGAAATCACCTGATATAGTACCATCACCATCATTGGCTTTTTCTACAATTAGCCATGACTTGATGCCCTTGATGCCATTGACGTACAGTTTAACATCTTTTTTTTTCTTCTTTTTTTGTAACGTCAAACATGACATCAAAATTTATGTCATGGGTATGTGAAATTTTAGGTTGGTTCTAAATTAAAAAAAGTGAAAAAATATAAAGTTTAACCTTGTTGTTAGGGTGAAAACTTACCCTATCATTATAGAAAAAGAGGCTTAGAATTTCTCACTAACATACAGTCTTACCGTTTTGGGCCATGGCGAAATAAGATAAATCAGTGCAAACTTTATTTTGCAACTAGTTAACCTAAATTTTACAGTTTTTGTACCATATCCCAGCGTTTGAGTTATCAAACAGTTCGTGGTAACGAACTGTAGTAAGGAGCGACCCGCCTCAATAGTAAACAAAACTCTAAAAAACGGAATTTCGATGCTATAAGATATCAAAAGAATTGGATTTTTCTGTTGATTTTAAATATATAAGTTTCATCAAATTTAGTCTTTGTCATCAAAATTTACGAGCCTGAGAAAATGTGCCTTATTTTGGAAAATAGGGGGAACACCCCCTAAAAGTCATAGGATCTTAACGAAAATTGCACCGTCGCGTTCGAAGTATCAGAGAACCCTATTGTCAGAATTTCAAGGTCCAATCTACAAAAATGTGGAATTTCGTATTTTTTGCCAGAAGACAAATCACGGGTGCGTGTTTATTTATTTATTTTTTTTTTCCCAGGGGTCATCGTATCGACCAAGTGGTCCTAGAGTGTTGCAAGAGGGATCATTCTAACGGAAATAAGAAGTTCTAGTGCCCTTTTTAAGTGACCAAAAATTGGAGGGCACCTAGGCCCCCTCCCACGCTCATTTTTTTTCCAAAGTCAACGGATCAAAATTTTGAGATAGCCATTTTGTTTTGCATAGTCGAAAACCATAATAACTATGTCTATGGGGATTACTTACCCCCCACAGTCCCTGGAGGAGGGGCTGCAAGTTACAAATTTTGACCAGTGTTTACATACAGTAATAGTTACTGGGAAGTGTACCGACGTTATCAGGGGGATTTTTTTGGTTTGGGTGTGGGGTTCAGGGGAGGGGGCTATATGGGAGGATCTTTCCATGGAGGAATATTTCATGGGGGAAGATAAATTCAATGAAAAGGGTGCAGGACTTTCTAGAATTATTATAAAAAACAATGAAAATATAAACATGAAAAAGTTTTTTCAATTGAAAGTAAAGAGAAGCATTGAAACTTAAAACGAACAGAGATTATTACGCATATGAGGGGTTCTAAAAATACTTTAGCATAAAGAGCGAGGTATTTAGGAGGAGATAAATACTTCGCTCTCTATGCTAAAATTTTTTTAAAGTAATTTCAACTATTTATTCTACGGCCTTTCTGATTCAGGGGTCATTCTTAAAGAATTGGGACAAAACAAGATTTAGTGTGTAGAGCAAGGTATTAACGAGGGGACCAACCCTCTCATATATATAATCAAAAATATAAGAATATAAAAGTTTGTTACGTAAGTTAATTCTTAAGTTACGTATTGCTTTTACAAATAAAAACGTTCGTTAAAAATTAAAAGATCTAGTTGCCTTTTTAAGTAACCGAAAAATTGGAGGGCAACTAGGCCTCCTTCCCACCCCTTATTTCTCAAAATCGTCTGATCAAAACTAAGAGAAAGCCATTTAGCCAAAAAAAGAATTAATATGCAAATTTCATTTTAATAATTTATGTACGGAGAGACAAAATCAGACATGCATTAATTCAAAAACTTTCAGAAATTAAATAAAAAAAACAAGTTTTTTGAAATGAAAGTAAGGAGCGACATTAAAACTTAAAACGAACAGAAATTACTCCGTATATGAAAGGGGCTTTTCCTCCTCGACACCCCGCTCCTTGCGCTAAAGTTTGATTCTTTCTCGCAACTCTACTTTTTAAAACAATAATAAACTTTAGCGTAAGGAGCGGGGTGTCGAGGAGGAAAAGCCCCTTTCATATACGGAGTAATTTCTGTTCGTTCTAAGTTTTAATGTCGCTCCTTACTTTCATTTCAAAAAACTTGTTTTTTTTATTTAATTGGCAAATTAGAAATACAGTGTACTTGGTATTGTATCTGACAACTGACCTGTGGATGTTATCGATTTTGTTGTTGTTTTTTCTACAAAATTGACGCAAATGCAGTCAGACTAGTATCAAACTGGTAAAGGCATTACTAAAAAACAAAACTGTCGACAAGAAAGATAATGAATTCCAATGAAGGATACTTTTGTGTATAGTCTCTGAGTACCAAAGGGTGGGCCCTTAAAACAAGTAATTCAAGGGCTCTTACGTCTAAAATAGAGCTCTTTTCTTTCTTTTTCAAACATTTCGTGGTAACGAACTGTAGTAAGGAGCGACCCAGATCAATAGTAACCAAAACTCTAAAAAACGGAATTTTGATACTAATAGTTACATCAAAAGAATCGAATTTTAATGCTGATTTTAAATATATAAGTTTCATCAAGTTTAGTTTTACTAATCAAAAGTTACGAGCCTGAGAAAATCTGCCCTATTTTAGAAAATAAGGCGAAACACCCCCTAAAAGTCATAGAATCTTAATAAAAATCACACCATCAGATTCAGTGTATCCGAGAACCTTATTGTACAAGTTCTAAGATCCTATCTACAAAAATGTGGAATTTTGTATTTTTTTGCCAGAAGACAAATCACGGATGCGTGTTTATTTGTTTGTTGTTTTTTTTTCTTTTTCCCATGGGTGATCGTCGACCCAGTGGTCCTAGAATTTTGCAAGAGGGCTCATTCGAACGGAAATGAAACGTTCTAGTGCCCTTTTAAAGTGACCAAAAGAATCGGCGGGCACCTAGGCCCCCTCCCACGCTCATCTTTTTCCCGAAGTAGTCGGATCAAAATTCTGAGATAGCCATTTTATTCAGCATAGTCGAAAAATCTTATAACTATGTATGTGGGGACGACTTACTCCGCCACAGTCCCCGTGGGAGGGGCTGCAAGTTGCAAATTTTGACCAGTGTTTTCATATATTAATGGTTATTGGGAAATGTAGAGACGTTTTCAGGGGGATTTTTTGGTTGGGAGGGAGGGGGCTGAGAAGAAGGGACTATGTGGGGGAAATTTCCATGGAGGAATTTGTCATGAGGGAAGAAGATTTCCATAAAGGGGGCGCAGCATTTTCTAGCATTATTTAAAAAAAAACAATGAGAAAATAAATACGAAAAAGTTGTTTTTGAACTGGAAGTATGGAGTAGCATTAAAACTTAAAACCAACAGAAAATATTATGCATATAAGGGGTTCACCTCCTCCTAATACCTCAGTCTTTACGCTAAAATATTTTTAGTAATTTCAACTATTTATTCTACGGCCTTGGTGATTCAGGGGACAAAATTTAAGCTTTAATGCAAAGAGTTATTGACGAGGTATTGACGAGTGGGCGAACCTTTTCATATACGTAACAAAAACATGCGAACATAGAAGTTTGTTACGTAAGCTAATTCGTAAGTTACGTATATCTTTTACTAATGAAAACGTTCGTAAAAACTAAAAGTTCTAGTTGCCTTTTTAAGTACCAAAAAAATTGGAGAGCAACTGGGCCTCCTTCCCCTCCTTTTTTTTCAAAATCATTGGATCAAAACTATGGGAAAGCCAATTAGCCAAATAAATAAATGTGCGAATTTCGCCTTAATTATTCATCTGCGGAGAGCCGAAATCAAAACATGGTTTAACTAGAAAACGTTCAGAAATTAAATAAAGAAACAAGTTTTTTAACTGAAAGTAGGAGCGACATTAAAAATTATAACGAACAGAAATTACCCCGTATATGAAAGGGGCTGCTCCTTTTTCAACGCCCTGCTTTTTACGCTAAAGTTTCTACTGTTTTATTAAGTAAAGTTGAGAGAAAGAGTCAAATTTTAGCGCCAAGAGCAAGGCTTTGAGGAGGGAGCAGCCCCTTTCATATATGGGGTAAATTCTGTTCGTTTTAAGTTTTAATGTCGCTCCTTATTTTCAGTTAAAAAAACTTGTTTTTTTTTATTTAATTTAACTAGAATCGTTGTCAAAACAAACGAATTTTAGTTAGTTAAGCTTTTCAGTTGCTTATTTTCTGATAATGTCAGAAAATGTCGCTCGCTCATTTTTGTTATCTTAGCTTTAATATGATCAATAACATTATTATTTGTCGTGCATTTAATCGTAATTGCACTCCCAGGGTAGCTACAAGTAAGGAATTTAACCTCCCCCTCCCGGGACGTCTACCTTTCAGAGTAAAATGCAGTAGATTGGGTCTTAAGTCCAAATATGATTTGTGATTTTAAATCTGATATTTACTACATAAATTTCATAAAATAATCTTTTGTGTATAGTAGTGCTATTCATGATAAGTTATTTGTTATATTTCCCTCTTCAAGGACTACAAAGAAGGAAAAATGGACGAACAAAAAAAGAGTTTAATACCTATTTTCCTGTTCTCGTTCCCAGGTGGGTATTACCTACTTTACTGCGACAGAAGAGAAGACATAACAAGATAAAAACAGATTTGCTAAATGATACAATCGTGGAGCATGCATAAGTTTCTTAAATACCGTTCTGTAAAGCAAAGAAGTTTCTTTCTCTTGTGAGTAAAGATTACAAAAACAAGACGTTGCTAATTTATTTACTTTTTTCTTGGAATAAAAGAGAAAGCGATATAGCCTTTTAACGAAACACTATTTTCTATAGTAAGGTAAGGTAAAGAATATGGAAATTGGACTTCACAGCCCCTACCAGTGCTTCAAATAAATAGAATAAACAGGAACACAGAAGGGGATAAATAACAATGAATTTATTCGAGAGGCTTTTCTTTAACTCAAAAATTATTCGCAAAAAGTAAACACGGTTAAGTTTCTATGTGACCCTGCAACTAAATTTGGTCAAGTAAGTTCAAGATTAGATCATAGATTCCAAAATTTATGTTTTATAAATTACTAGAGCTGTTGGTGTGGTGCTCCCCCCCCCCGCGCGTTTAAGTCGTTACGAGCCATATTAGTTGCACACGATTGTAGTTGTGTCCCTTTGTCCCACCTGTGAATATATATATATATATATATATATATATATATATATATATATATATATATATATATATAAATATATATATATAAATATATATATATATATATATATATATATATATATATATATATATATATATATATATATATATATATATATATATATATATATATATATATATATATATATATATATATATATATATATATACCCCCCAAGCCCCCCGCGCGCGTAAGTCGTTACGCGCCATATTAGTTACGCGCCATTGTAGTTGTGTCCCTGTGTCCCACCTGTGAATATAGATAGATTTATATATGTGTTTCAAACTACGTAAAACTTGCGAATATACAACATTCTTGGCTTTCCCATTGTCTGTGCATATACAAAGCCTTATGTACTAATAATGACGTCATATGCAAACGCTCTTTTTACAAACAAACAAACATGCATACACACAACTCGTTTTTATATAGATAGATAGATAGATAGATACAATACAAATTAACTGCGTAAAACTTGCGAATATACAACATTCTTCACTGTCCAATTGTCGCTGCATATAAATAGATTGTCAGGTTTACCGACCCTCGAAAATGCAACGTACAATTGTCCATGGGAAAAACAATCAGTATTAAGATCTATACCACATCTTTCTAATGATTGACCTTGAGCTTTGTAAATGGTGATTGCAAATGCTAATCGAAATGGGAATTGCAATCTTTTAAATTGAAAAGGCAGATCCGTTGGAATCATGGGAATGCGAGGAATAAGAACAGCCTCACCCTCAAAAGGCCCTGTCAAGATTGTGGCCTCTATTAGGTTTTCCATTGTTTTTTTTTTACGGCAAGTCGCATGCCATTGCAAAACTTTGGTGGGTTGATATTTCTTAAAAGTATTATTGGTACGCCTAATTTTAGCTGTAGCACGTGTGGTGGAAACCCTGAAAGATCCATAGAATTTAAAAATTCAGATGGATAATTAACCGCTTCATTTGGTTCCAAAACTGTGTCGACTGACTTGTAAAGGACTGCCTGGTCTCGAATCTTGGCCAAAACAATATTGTTGATTTCGTGGACGTCTATATTTTTGGGTGCAAGAATCGCTCTTTCAATTAGCCATTTATTATTTTTATAATTGTTTAGAATATTCGGAAATACTTTTTCAATCAATTCATTTTTGGACGTCACTAAATTACAGAAATCAGCAGGTAGTTGTATACGTCCTGAAATTGAGTCTACTGGGAGCTTTCCGTTTCCAATTGCCAGACATTGATCTGGAAATGTTTGACCAGAGTCATCGTTTTGCAATCGGACACGCATATTTGTAGTTAATTTTAATGTTTTTACGTATGCCCATAAATTAGAATTTTTCAGGCAAGCATTCATTTCGTCTGCAGGAGTTGATCTAGGTATTATAGGTAATGTTTGCCTGAAATGGTACAATTACGCTTCTTTATTATTGCTGTTTTACCGCCATCTTCAGTAGATCTTCTTCTATATTGTGGGTAACCATCATTGCCAGGCAAACCTCGTTTTTGCCATTCCACTGAGTACATCCAGCATCGCACTGACCCAAACACTTCAAAATTTACTATGTAGTTTATCAGTGATTTCAACTTTTGCCGGAAGACACGGGCCGTAATGTCATGTCTATGAACCGCCGATTGTCCTTGAAGTAAAAGCTGCAGTATCTCGTCCCAAGATTGATTACATGTAAATGTAATAAATAAATCTGGACGACCATAGAGACGAACATACGCAATAGCATCTTGAGCATATTCATGCATATGACGGGGACTGCCAGCATATGACGAAGGTAAAATTGTTAATCTTCCAACGTTTGTGGTATTACCGTCATTTATAACTGCATCTCAAAAATGAATGTATTGTTCAGAGCGGAGCTTGGTCTGATTCAGGCGGATATATAGCAAACGTTCTGATTCAATTTTAGCATACATACCAACGACGAATTGGTGAAACAATTGACGGCATTTTAAAATATAATTTTCTTCATCCTGCCGAATCATTAGTCTATAGGAATAATAATGCATTGCACTGCATTTCTTATTCATTTCTTTGTTAGTCGCTGGATTCATCAATTTAATATTAAAGTGATAGCCATCAGCTTCATCCCAAAAAAATGATAGGATATTGTAGGGCATCGTAGCATCGATGAGTTTCAGCAATTCTTAACAACTGAGCGTTTCGCTTATGAAGAATAATATCTCGAGGTAAAAACTGATCACCGACCATAACGATTGCCACTTCGTCGATAGTTGGAGCATTGTATCTACGCACATGATGGCCAGGAGGCGTTTTGTCAGCGGAAATAACAATTTTATGCGTATCAGTAGGCATCAAATCGATGGCTGTTTTGAACAGACGCACTAAATTATTATTTTCGTGGAAAAGATGGTGCAATTGGGAAACGATTGTCCTTTCAACGTTGGGAGAAATTTTGCAACGTGCATTCAATTCAGCATTTCTATCACTGATGAAGTGCAATTGTAAAAATTTATGATTCTCGCCTGAGAATGGTAGAAGGGACCCTGCTCTATGATAAATTTGCCCTTTTACTTTGAAAGTAGACATAAATTGATCTGGATTTTCGATTTGGGCTCCAAACGACGTCATTTGGAAACATGAGTTATATTTTCTGATTTGTGACAAAAAACGCTTAGATTCTGACGTAGTTCCAGTAAGGAAAGTCTTCAATGGCTCTGGTGGTGCAGCCAATAGATGAAGTTTAACTTTTCCTGAGGCGCAACACATTCCCATTGTTTCACCATTGAATTTCAAGGCCTTGCAATAGGGACAAATTTTAGACATAGTCCCGATTTGAACACATCTACTCAAGCTATAATCATCGACTGGGCTGTACTGGAATGCCAGGCGATAACTTTCAGGTTGATCTGATTCCTCGGCACGCTTTCTTTTCTTACTCTCTCTATCAGCAGCAAGCCTGATTTCTTGCTGTTCTTGTGATTCCTCGGCACGCCTTCTTTTTTCACTTTCTCTTTTAGCAGCAAGTCTGGTTTCATGTTGCTCTGGTAGTTCCTCGGCATGCCTTCTTTTTTCACTTTCTCTTTTAGAAGCAAGTCTGGTTTCATGTTGCTCTGGTAGTTCCTCGGCACGCCTTCTATTTTCACTTTCTCTTTTAGCAGCAAGTCTGGTTTCACGTTGCTCTGGTAGTTCCTCGGCACGCTTTCTGTTCTTTCTTTCTCTATCAGCCTCAAGCCTGTTTCCTTGCTGTTCTTTTGATTCCTCGGCACGCTTTCTTTTCTTACTTTCTCTATCAGCCTCAAGCCTGTTTCCTTGCTAGTCTTTTGATTCCTCGGCACGCTTTCTTTTCTTACTTTCTCTATCAGCAGCAAGTTTTTTGGCATAGACTCTGTGAGCATCTTCCTCGGCTGTTGCCATTGTAAGTTCATCAGTCATTTTACAGTTAAACATTAATAGATTTCTACGTGAACGCATGTCTTAAATACCTTTAATGATGTCACCGTCATAATAAAAATGACGACAACTAACTTCATGACGTCAGTCAACACACAGTCTTACTTTCTCTATCAGCCTCAAGCCTGTTTCCTTGCTGTTCTTTTGATTCCTCGGCACGCTTTCTTTTCTTACTTTCTCTATCAGCCTCAAGCCTGTTTCCTTGCTAGTCTTTTGATTCCTCGGCACGCTTTCTTTTCTTACTTTCTCTATCAGCAGCAAGTTTTTTGGCATAGACTCTTTGAGCATCTTCCTCGGCTGTTGCCATTGTAAGTTCATCAGTCATTTTACAGTTAAACATCAATAGATTTCTACGTGAACGCATGTCTTAAATACCTTTAATGACGTCACCGTCATAATAAAAGTGACGACAACTAACTTCATGACGTCAGTCAACACACAAACATGACGTCACCCGACAGACAGACCCACACATCCACAGACAACTTATTTATATATATATATATATATATATATATAATATATATATAAATATATAAATATAATATATATATATATATATATATATATATATATATATATATATATATATATATATATATATATATATATATACATATATATATATATATACATATATATATATATATATACTGCAACAACTAGTTGGTGGGGGCGCTTCGCGCACCCCGCCTAAGCCCCCCCACGTGCGTAAGTCGTTACGCGCCATATTAGTTACGCGCCATTGTAGTTGTGTCCCTATGTCCCACCTGTGAATATATATATATATATATATATATATATATATATATATATATATATATATATATATATATATATATATATATATATATATATATATATATATATATATATATATATATATATATATATATATATATATATATATATATATATATATATATACATACTCCAACACCTAGTTGGTGGGGGCGCTTCGCGCCCCCCCCAAGCCTCCCCTCGTGCGTAAGTCGTTACCCGCCATATTAGTTACAATTACAATCAACAAAGCCCAAGGGTATTCATTAGAAAATTGCGGTATAGATCTGAATACGGATTGTTTTCCCATGGACAATTTTATGCTGCATGTTCAAGAGTCGGTAAACCTGACAATCGATTTGTCATCATATTTATATGGCAAACATATATATATATCTATCTATATTCACAAGTGGGACACAGGGACACAACTACAATGGCGCGTAACTAATATGGCGCGTAACGACTTACGCACGAGAGGAGGCTTGGGGGGGGGCGAAGCGCCCCCACCAACTAGGTGTTGCAGTATATATATATATATATATATATATATATATATATATATATATATATATATATATATATATATATTATATTTATATATTTATATATATATATATATATATATATATATATATATATATATATATATATATATATATATATATATATATATATATATATATATATATATAAATAAGTTGTCTGTGGATGTGTGGGTCTGTCTGTCAGGTGACGTCATGTTTACCAACTAGTTTTTATATATATAGATGTGGTCAAATTATCTTAATTTAAGCTGATGAAAAATGTTTAATAAATTTTTTTTAATAAAAGATTATTGTAATATTAAGTAATTAATAATAAGTTATATCATTTCTTAAAATACGAGGGATCCTTGAAGTTAAAGAAAAAACCTGGTCAAAGCTAAGATTATTGGCCTCTATTTTTTTAAATAAGCTTTTTAATATACACAATAAGCCTTACAAAAAGCTGTTTGGCAAATTTAGACCATAAAGCTGAAAAATTTGACGTGAATTTTGTTAAAATTGGGCAATATGTAAAGATGTTACTTGCTAGCTCTTTTAAACCTTCCCATGACAAGTGTCCAACTTTTTCACATAGATAGAAGTCTGAGGGGCATATTATCACCTGTATCACTGAGAAGTTCCTGATTAGAAATTCGTTTATTTTTTGAAAATAAAAATAAGTAAATGAACTCTTTTCACCGGGCAGTTTATTTTTCAAAACCGCCTCTTTTAGTCTTAACTAAAATTAATTCTAGGAGGGAAATCCTAGGAGGTATCCTGATTTAGACAACATGAGTAAAATTTAAGCAAAAACACATGATTTCTTTCTTGTTCATTCTTAACATTCTATTATTCCAGTACTATTCGGAGGGAGGGACCAAACTTTTCTAGAGAGTTAAAACTGAGGAAAGCCTTGTTTTACTTTCTTTCCAGGAACTTCTACATGATAGGTCAGCGAAAAATAATCCACCGATCATGAAAAAGTTTATATTGATGGTAAAATTTAGTGAATAAGCGTGATAGACATACTTTGCAAATTTTGATTAAGCGTCCTGCTCATGATTTGGGTAGTGGTTAACCCATTAAATGATGCCCCAGCTTAAGAATCGTAAAAATCAAATATATTCTAAGGTTTCTAAAGTTCCTTATAAACAGAGGCGGATTTACAAGGGTGACAGAGGGGGCACTTGCACAGGGCGTGGAAAGTTTTAGGGGTGTAAAATTCCAAATGAATAATCTAAGGGTTATAATCATTTCTATTAATTTTGAAATTTAATTTTTATTGAAGTAAAACATAGGTTGTAGTCAATAAACGAATATAATTATTAAATTTTTAATTAATTTATGTAAAAAATAAATGATATAAATTAAAATATTTACATATTTACCTAAAAAAAACAATAATAACTAAATAATTTAAATAATTAATAAAAAATATTAGTAAATCTATTAACTAAAAATAATTCTTCTAATAAATGAAAATTCTGTTAAAATTTGGCTTGGCAATTTTTCTGGAAAGATGGCAGGGGGTGCTTATCAAGATTTCGCCCCAGGCGCAAGAAAAGCCAGAACTGCCACTGCTTAGAAAAGAACCTCAGTCGTGAAATCCTGACCTCTAATTTAAAACAGTTTCAGTAAAGCCAAAACATGCTACTTCCAAATGGAGATTAGACTCAGAAGAAAATGAACTGGTACGACAAGGACAAATTCTCAGGAGCTCTTGTAATTTCCTTTGGGAGACCGTTTTGAGGTTTCAGAGTTTAATTTCCCTTATAGCTTCGTGATTAAATCACAGAGGAACAAACAAGAAGAAAAAGAAAAGAAAATGAAATTTTTGTGCTACAGGTAAACTGATGAAAATTAGAGTCAAAGGTGTCATTAACGAATTAAAGGCATGGGAAAAGGGATGGGGGAACTAATTGTAAATTGGAGGAGAAAAACATAAGACATAATGTCTGACTGAAAACTTTATATTCGTGTTTTAATGTTTTAATTAGAATTATGAAATTAACAAATTTAAATGTTTTCATAAAAAGGATAAACATTCCTGTTATTGAAAACTCAAACTAATTATAAAATGTATTACTTTTTATTTTTAACGTGAAAAATATGGACTATAGTCAGTACATGGCTTTGGTAAGAACAAAACAAGTTTCAAGAGCAGTACACACATTTTAATCAAACAGTTCGTAGTAACTATCTGTAGTAAGGAGTGACCCGGGTCAATAGTAAACGAAACTCTAAAAAACAGAATTTTGATGCTAAAATATACAAAAAAATTGGATTTTTATGCTGATTCTAAATATATAAGTTTCATCAAATTTAGTTGGTCATCAAAAGTTACGAGCCTTAGAATATTTGCCTTATTTTGGAAAATAGGGGAAACACCCCCTAAGAGTCATAGAATCTTAACGAAAATCACACTATCGCATTCGGCGTATCAGAGAACTCTATACCAAAAATTTCAAGCTCCTATCTACAAAAATGTGGAATTTCGTATTTTTTGCCAGAAGACAAATCACGGGTGCGTGTTTATTTGTTTGTCTTTTGTTTTTTTCCCAGGGGTCATCGTATCGACTAAGTGGTCCTAGAATGTCGCAAGAGGGCTCATTCTAACGGAAATGAAGAGTTCTAGTGCCCTTTTTAAGTGACCTAAAAATTGGAGTGCACCTAGGCCCCCTCTCACGCTCTTTTTTTCCTAAAGTCAACGGGTCAAAATTTTGAGATTGCCATTTTGTTCCGCATAGTTGAAAACCATAAAAACTATGTCTTGGTGAAAGACTTACTCCCCAACAATCCCCGGGGGAGGGGCTGTAAGTTACAAACTTTGACGAATATTTAAATACAGTAATGGTTATTGGGAAATGTGCAGACGTTTTCAGGGGGATTTTTTTTGGTTTAGGGGTGGGTTTGAGGCAAGGGGCCATATGGGAGGATCTTTCCTTGGAGGAATATGTCATGGGGAAAGAAAAATTTAATGAAAACGGCGCAGGATTTTCTAGCATTACTATAAAAAAAACAATGAAAAAATAAACAAGAAAACGTTTTTTTCAATTGAAAGTAAGGAGTAGCGTTGAAATTTAAACCAAACAGAGATTATTACGCATATGAAGTGTTCTAAAAATACTTTAGCATCAAGAGCGAAGTATTTAGGAGTAGATAAATAACTCGCTCTTTATGCTAAAGTGTTTTTAGTAATTTCAACTATTTATTCTACGGCCTTTCTGATTCAGGGGTCATTCTTAAATAATTGGGACAAAACTTACGATTTTGTGTAAAGACTAAGGTTTTAACGAAGGTATAAGCCCCCTCGTATACATATTAAAAATATAACAATATAAAAGTTTGTTACGTAAGTTAATTCTTAAGTTACCTATATTTTTTACTAATAAAAACGTTCGCTAAAAATTAAAAGTTCTAGTTGCTTTTTTAAGTTACCAAAAATTGGAGGGCAACTAGGCCTCCTTCCCCACCTCTTATTTCTCAAAATTGTCTTATCAAAACTAAGAGAAAGCCATTTTGCCAAAAAAAGAATTAATATACCAATTTCATTTTAATAATTTATGTCCGGAGAGCCAAAATCAGAAATGCATTAATTTAAAAACTTTCAGAAATTAAATAAAAAAACTAGTTTTTTTAAGTGAAAGTGAGGAGTGACATTAAAACTTAAAACGAACAGAAATTACTCGGTCTATGAAATGGGTTACTAACCAACATCATTACTAAGAAATCAAAAATCCATTTCAGCCTAGTTTGTAAAAAT